>NC_056745.1:1499965998-1500153498 GCF_019279795.1 Protopterus annectens
CGACTGTATGTCTTACAGAATGTTCTGTGCTTGGAAAGGCATCCACCTGTATGTATTACAGAATGTTCTGTGCTTGGAAAGGCATCAAACTGTATGTGTTACAGAATGTTCTGTGCTTGGAAAGGCATCCAACTGTATGTGTTACAGAATGTTCTGTGCTTGGAAAGGCATCCAACTGTATCTGTTACAGAATGTTCTGTGCTTGGAAAGGCATCCAACTGTATGTGTTACAGAATGTTCTGTGCTTGGAAAGGCATCCAACTGTATGTGTTACAGAATGTTCTGTGCTTGGAAAGGCATCCAACTCTGTGTTACAGAATGTTCTGTGCTTGGAAAGGCATCCAGCTGTATGTGTTACAGAATGTTCTGTGCTTGGAAAGGCATCCAACTGTATGTATTACAGAATGTTCTGTGCTTGGAAAGGCATCCAACTCTATGTATTACAGAATGTTCTGTGCTTGGAAAGGCATCCAACTGTATGTGTTACAGAATGTTCTGTGCTTGGAAAGGCATCCAACTGTATGTGTTACAGAATGTTCTGTGCTTGGAAAGGCATCCAACTGTATGTGTTACAGAATGTTCTGTGCTTGGTGCAAGCTTCAAGGAAATCTATAGATAAGAAACCAGGTGCAGGGAAGATCGGAGAAACAATTTCCCAACAGGAAAAACTCCCTAAAAGTTTTATCAACAGACTGCATGACATCAAATGAATTCAATTCTAATACTATTAACATCAACAAACTGTTTCATGGACAAGATCTGAATGGCACAAGAAAAATGTATATAAAGGACATTGAAAGTGTATAACATTAGATATGATTATTTTTTAGATCTGGTACATGTAGGAACATGTTTGTTCTGAGATGACTGGAGAGTATTATTAATATATGCTTTGACAAGTTAAACCTGGTATATTAAAAGCTGTAAACTGTGACATTATTGTATGTGTTGTCTGTCATATGGACACGTTATTTTATTAGTACTGCGCGTAATACAGTGCTGAAAAAGTTATAGTCTGCAAAGTTCAGTGCATTAATCAGACTCTGGTTTCAGCAAGTATTCATCACTATTAAATAACTTTTCAGTGGCAAGCCTAGCCTGTATTCGAATACAGGGGGAATGGTGCCTTGTATAAGGTCACTTCAATAAAGACATAGTAACTAACATTTATGTATGGTATTGAGTCCTGAATAGGAACACTTCGGTTTCCACAGTTTGCAGTAGTACAGTTCCCATACATATGGGTCCAGAGTGAGACTGCCATGCAGGAAGGTCACAGTGCCATAAATTCTCCAGGTTGGTGAATTCACATATTTCAAATCTGCAACTGCCAGCTTCATTTTGTCAGCTTTTCAAGTAGCTACAGAAGTTTTCTAACCATCTACAGTAAGCAGCATGACCAAATGTGTCCCTATAAAATTAAGAAATATTTTTGTATTTACATGCAGTATTGATGCTGTTAGAGAGGATAGTAAACATAGTTTTACTCTTAATATATCAGAATGACCAGATACAATTTTGGACAGACTACAGAGTTTGCATAAACAGCATATTAGCAAATGTAAACCTTATTAGGGCAAATTGACAGTCAGGAATTATGCAAATTGTTTACATTTGGCTGGTATCTTAAAACAAAACCAAATGTGGTATGGCAGTAAATGTTTATTGTGTGAGTCATATGAAACTGCTTTCTGTTCTCAATGCCATAAAAATACAGTGCAGACCATTGTTAGCAAGTTAAATAGCAAAGAAACATCTTCTGATGATAAGGCAGAAAATGGTCATACACTTGCATTATTTCCAGATGTTAAACAGTTATGTCCTGTCTCCACATGTAAAATGTTAATTTCAGAGTTACAACAGCGGTCAGATCAGTTATTGACAGCATGTCCTGTACATCTTGTTAACCCTTTAGAGAAAAGTGGAATAAAGCCACTGCACAGCACAAAACAGATAAGGACAGGGGTGAGGTTCATGGTGAACTGACAAAATAATTTAGTAAACTTCTAAAAGACAGATAAAATGAGTTCAAAAAGTTTAGAAAACATATACAAACACTTTTTCAAATGTGCATAAGAGCTTTAGAGTCAGCAGAACATGTTACTGAGAAATATCAGAATGCCCATGCAGAATTACCCAACAAGAAGAATCTAGTTAGTAGAGTTAAAAAAAAGAGATTCCAGGCCTTAAACAGCAATTAGCTATGCTGACAGAAAATAATTTACAGCACACGACTCTACATTTGGAAAATGGTTAGCATGCACAGCAGAATCTAATGTATGGACAGATGCCTTACTTAACTACTTTAAAATTTTTATTCCCAAATGTTTTAAAACCTTCATCCAGTTAAATCAAAATGCTTATAAATTAAACAGTAATGTAAGGTGTATAACTGCTGTTCTTATGACTTACACACAGGGACAACCTCTCATAGCTAAGCTGTTAGATAATTTCAAGTCAAAAGGTAAAAAAAGAAAAACAGAAGAATTCTAGTACACAGAAATCAAATGAGAGTAGTTAATGGCAGTGAAGACATAAAGTCACAAGAGTGATGTGGATATATATTTTTTTGACCTAAAGTGCACTTGTTTGGAATACAGAAGAGCAAAAGGCAGACAAAAGCAGATGTAAATTATGTAAATATCTCTGGTTTCAAACGTGTGTTAGTTAAGCCAATATCTCTTTTGTTTTTTTACAATATTTTCTAATTATATAACAGCACCAGGAATAGCAGAAACTCCATCAAAACAAGTATACACAAATTGTTGTTGTTGTTGTTGTTGGTCTTTCGGCTTTTCCTGGTAACAGGTCGCCACAGCGGAACTCCGGTCCGCTAATGATTGGCAGTAGGCTTTTATGAAATGCCGAGGTGCCAAATCGACGCCCAACCTTCAATGAAGGCATGCCCATTTATGCACGCATGCCTTTCGAACGCTATAAAGTTGTACTGAGTACATAATACTACAAGTAAAACTCAAGGTAATTTCTCTTCTCTAGAAAGATGTCATGTTGAAAACCTTTCCTTAGACCAGAATGTCGCAGTCTGGAAAACAGCCAGAGGGCAGGCATGTACATTACAGCCCATGTATGTACAAATGCAGAAAAATTCTGTGCAAGCAAAACTGATAGTAAATAATAAATATGCTTGCCGTATGCTGTACAGCAAATGGTTTAATATATAAAAAGCATTCTCCAATGTATAAACCATGTTTTCTACAACACTCTGTAAATCTGTGTAAATAGACAATTTTGCCATCAAGTTTTAAAATGTTCACAGAAATTGCTCCTCAATTTGTTTGTATTGTATGAGTTTTTCTAAGCAGGCACCTTTTGCGGGATATCTTAGTAATATCATTCATTAAGTGTGACATAACAAAAGCTTACATGTTTACTCCAGGAAGTAAAATGTCTGTGTCTTTTAAATAAAATCTTCAAGTAGTCTGTTTTTAAATTATTTGTATAAGGTAACTAACAAAAATAAAGGTTTTGTTTCCTAATGTGTTTTCTGTAAATCATAATAAAATTATAATCTGACCAAAGAATATATATCAATGTAAACAGGTTTGTGTGTTTTAAAAATGGGAGAACTGTTAGATACATATTTAGACATTTATAATAGTGCATTTACACTTCTGTTTTGCTAGAATATATGTAGAAAAATATAGTCACTTAGATGCATGCTCATTTCTGTTTGTTAGCATGTATACATTAAAGGGTTAAACTGCTCTTAGCTGAGAAGCAAGGAAAAATATATGAAAGGCTTCAAACTGTATGTGTTACAGAATGTTCTGTTCTTGGAAAGGCATCCAACTGTATGTGTTACAGAATGTTCTGTGCTTGGAAAGGCATCTAACTGTATGTGTTACAGAATGTTCTGTGCTTGGAAAGGCATCCAACTGTATGTGTTACAGAATGTTCTGTGCTTGGAAAGGCATCCAACTGTATGTGTTACAGAATGTTCTGTGCTTGGAAAGGCATCCATCTGTATGTGTTACAGAATGTTATGTGCTTGGCACAAGCTTCAATGGAAATTACAGATAAGAAACCAGGTGCAGGGAGGATTGGAGAAACAATTTCCCAACAGGAAAAACTCCCTAAACGTTTTATCAACAGACTGCATGACATCAAACAAATTCCAATAGTATTAACATCAACAGACTGTTTCATGGACAAGATCTGAATGACACAAGAAAAAAAATATATAAAGGACATTGAAAGTGTATGATAGATCTGATTTTTTTGTTAGATCTAGTACATGTAGGAAGATGTTTGTTCTGAGGTAACTGGAAAGTATCATTCATATATGCTTTGACAAGTTAGTCCTGGTACATTAAAAACTGCAAACTCTGATCTTATCGCACGTGTCGTCTGATATATAGACAGGTTAATAGTACTGCACATCATACTGTGCTGAAAACATTATAGTCTGCAAAGTTCAGTGCATTAATCAGACTTTGGATTCAGCAAGCATTCATCATCATTAAATGCCTTTTCAACTATGTCTTTTAAATTTAGGCTTGTTATTTGTTTTTGAAACAATGAAATTAAATTCACCATTTATTGATTTGATTTGTTTTGGTTTGATTCAGAATTACTCAAAGAAGGGAGAGCAAAGTGATTGCAATTACATTGTTCTGAAGAGTAAGGGGATTGCAATTACATTGTTCTGAAGAGTAAGGGGATTGCAATTACATTGTTCTGAAGAGTAAGGGGATTGCAATTACATTGTTCTGAAGAGTAAGGGGATTGGAATTACATTGTTCTGAAGAGCAAGGAGATTACAATTACATTGTTCTATCATGTATTTATTTCAATTTTTAATCTAAATGGTTTGCCAAGTATTATTAGAAAGAGTGGTATGGAGATTTTTCTTAATCTACTTGAACTGATTTTTAAATAGTATAGTAAAAATCTGGGAATTTGAGACATCCATTATACTTAGGTACAGTACGTTTTATGTAACTAATTCTTACACTTTTAGGGTACCAAATTAATTTACTAAGCTGAGAAGAAATATTGTTAAAAATGTACTTGGATATAAATTGAAAAGATAAAGGAATAAAGAGGAAAAGTCTAGAAAAAAACATTCATTTCAACTATAGCTACCTTGGAAATAAGTGAGAATCTCAATTTATTCCATCTCAGTAAATTGTTGTGTATACAGATCCAGGCTCTATACATATTAAATAGAAGATTTAGGGGTTGAGTTTTGATTGTATTGTATGGTCAAATATTTAAGTGATGAGTGGTTTTGAATTATATACAGTAAAGCAGGGTCAGTGCAATTATAGTATGAATTTAAGGAGGAAATACTTGCTTTGTTTATATTTAGTTTGTATTTAGAGAATTTAGAAAATAAGTTGATAGAGTTTACTTTTTGGTATATCAGAGTTAGGGAAGCTTAAGTATGTAGTTTTATCTTCTGCAAAAGCTGGAAATAGAATATTCACAGAATTTAAAACTGGATAGTTAAAAGAATGTTTTTGTGACAGTAAAGTGAAGAAAGGTTAAATGTATAAGTTAAACAAATGTGGTAACAAGGGACAACATTGTCTCAATCCTTGTCTAATCTGTATAGGTTTGGAAAGACATTCATTTATGCATAGATGACTGAATGAGCTATCATATAGAGAAGGTAACATCTTAATGAAAGCTGTAGAGATGCTATATTTAGGAAGGGCCTGAAATACAAAAATAAGTAGTTTATGTATTGTTCTTTTTCTAATTTAATTGCTTTTAAAGTGAAAGCTTGATTGTTCAGTTGACATGAAATAGTAAAATTAGAATGAAAGGGAGAAATACCATGTGGGGTCACTTTCTTGAGTCTATTTGCCATAGTAAAGGCAGTGTTTTTCATACCATAATCGTTTAATGAAATGGGTCTATAGTTTGTGATATCAAGAGTGTCTTTGTAAGGGTTTAAATAAATATCATGCTAGCTCTGTTTACATACATATCTGAAAAGTCTTGAAGGATAATATCATTATATAACACAAGCAATATTTGGAATAGTATTTTAGAAAAAAGTTTGTAAAATTAGGTGGCATAATCATCTAGGCTTTTGTATTTACTTGTCATTAAATGGATAATAGTACCAAGTATTTCATATGAGGTTATTGGGCAGTTTAATATTAATGTCTATTCTGATTTTAAAATGAGAAATTTTAGTTGAGTTAAAATTTCCTTGAGTTCTTTTATGTTCACGCTATTCGTATTGTTGGTGTATATTTCCAAGTAATATTTTCAAATACAGCAAGAATGTCCCATGCCAGGATAATTGGGTCATATGTAATTTAATTAACTCTTCTTGCAAATATTTGATTTTTTTCCCACATATTTGTCAGAATTATTAATAATGACTGTTTCAAGTTGAAGAGTTTTGGATTTAATGATCTTCTTTCTGTTCTGGTGGTTTTTATTTTTGTTTTTTTTTGTAATATGATACTTTACTGACTACAAATCCCTTTTTTGAGGTTGTAAAGGTTTCCAATTGTTAGTTAAATCTCATGTTTGTTTTGTATAGTTTATTATAACATTGATTTAGTAAAGATCTAATCTTGGTTTTGACCGCTTCTTTTTCTAGTAGTCTGCGATTTAAGGAAGTATTCCTAAGATTATTTCTAAAAAGTAACATATCCCAGTTGAAGGAAAGGAAGAATTTTAATGGTCTAGAAAAAAAAATTGTTGTTAAGGTCAACAGAGGCTTCAAGAATTTTGTTTGATATTTGGAAAAATCAGTTCTTGACTATGTTGTATAACATGCAGAAAAGAAAGAGAGCATATTACTAGGTGTTCATGACCAGCTCCAGAATCTTCTTAGATGGCTTCTGTCTGGCCATAGTTTGACAGCTGTCAAACCTCTGCGGTTCAGACTGAACTTTTCTAAGACTTTAGGTTCATATGTGTTTACTAGGCTAATGACCACAAGGGCCTTTTTAAGCCTAGCCACGCATCCCAAGTTCTGATACCCTTGATAAGTGTAAGCATGGGCCTGGAAGATGAAACATTTACAAGCAGCAGCCTGGGAGATGAACCATTTACAGGCTACCTGTGTCCATTAGAGACATAGGTGCCAAACCAGGGATGAATTTCCTGTTCCCCATTCAGTTGTCCAAGAGATGAATTTCCTGTTCCCCATCCCCATCTAATTGTCCAAGTTGCACTTGAATTGGGTTAAGAAGGAACTCTGCTTCACATGGATGAGGAGCCTGTTCCAGAGATGGCGTAGTATATAGGATACATACCTGTCCCTCCAGCAGGTCCTACTTATATCACTGGCAAGGATTAAGTCTTTAGAATGGGTAATTCCGGTGCTGTTTGTTTTGTGGATATGCAGGAGGTCCATCAGAGTGGGGTCTGACAGTACCCTCTATGCCAGGCATAGATCTCCCCTCAAAAGCCTGTAGGAGGGATAGAGCCTTGAGGTGGCCACATAGGACATTTTACTTATGCCGTTTTCTTTTAGTGAGGAACGTCTATGGATTTTCCAGTTGTTGGATATGCATATGTTGTACATACCAAAGGGGGCATTGTACTCAATGATAGGTCTGATAAATGCTGAATACAGTGGAACAATGACTTCCTTGGACCTAGATGCCATACCTTTGTTTATAAGTTGCACAACATAGAATAATTTCCTCACTACTGTAGACACGTGCTGGTCAAAGGCTAGATTACTCTCTATGTGTGTCCCTATGTCCCTGGGTCAACTCTAAAGGATGTGCTGTCAATATGACAGTTACTAGAGGTGGATGACTTCTTGAAGGATACTATTATGCATTTCTTGGCATTTAATTTTAGTCCATGGCTCTCACACCAATTGTTTGTCTGTGTCAGTCCTTCCTGGAGAACATTTGTGTCAGTGAATGATTCAGTGATAGCTCCTAATTTGCTATCATCTGCAAATTTAGTTAGCCAGAGACCATTGACACTGGCCTTGACTTCAGACAAGTAAATGCCAAAAAGGAGTGGTCCAAGGACCGATCCCTGAGGTACTCCATTTTTGACTGGCCTCTTTCTAGAGGTGGACTTCTCAATTCTATCTTCCTGGGTCCTGTCTGTGAGCCAGTTGGCTATCCACTGGGTGACATAACCTCTTGAGTTTGTCAACAATGCTCGAATGGGGTATTGTGTCAAATGCCTTAGCCATGTCAAGGTAGGCAATGTGAACCATTTTGCCCTCATCCATTTGTTTGGTGACCTTCTCAAAGAAGTACACCAGGTTGAGTAGGCCTGATCTGCCATTGACAAAACCAAACTGGGTTTGGTTCAGTGTCTGGAGGTTTACTATATCACTATTGATCATTTCCATTATAATTCTTTCCATGACTTTCCATGACTTTGCATATAAGACCAGTGTGACTTATAGGTCTGTACTTTCCAGGGTCTGTAGATGGCCCACCTTTGTACAGAGTGATAAATGTTGCTGTTCTCCAGTCATGAGGCATAAAGCCTGTTTGGAGGCTACAGTTAAATAGCAATTCCCGAGGGCCCGACAGGTCATGTTCCATGCTATTTAGAAGGCATCCTGGGATATTGTCTGGGCCCATTGATGCAGTGTTCTCTGGCCTTAGAGAGAGCATTAAGGACCTGTTCCCTAGTGATAGCAGGGGGAGTTATATTTGATGGTATTTCCTGAGGGAAGGTTGCGGGGAAGAGAGGGGTAACATTGGAGCTGAATTTATCAGCCAGGAGGTCTGTATATCTTCTGGGTCAGTATAGGTGGCTCCATTTACAATGAGCTCTGCACACAATTGTGTATTGCCTTTGAAGTTGCAGACATAGCTAAATAATGCCTTGTGGTTGTCCTTGGCCAGGTTGGCCAAGTTTTCCTCAAATTTGGCTTTGGTAGACTTTGTTTGTCCTCCGAGTTGTTTGTTTAGTTTGAGAGTGCTTTTATCCTGCTGGGTGCTGCACCTCCTAATTTTTGCCATAATTTTCTTCCTAATGTTATACAGCCTATTGATTTTGTGATTCCACCGGGCTGGTTTGTTTTTTGTTAGTTCTGTATTTCTTCCTGGTGGGTACAGCTGCCTTTATGCAGCTATTAACATGTTTGCACAGGGTTTCTGTAAACAGTTCTGCATAGGCAGCAGTGTTCTTAGGGTTATGCCATGTTATCACTTAATAGCAGGGAGTTAGCCTTAGAGAAATTCCTGAATATTCCATGTTTAGCTGGGGGTCCAGGTTTTATTTTTACTTCAAAGGAGACCATTTTGTGGTCTGACCTTAACAGGGGCAACATTACATTAGGGGTTTCGCAGCACTCTCTTATATTAGTGAGGACCAGATTCACTATGGTTGCACCTCCGGTTGGTGTATTGACAATCTGGTCCAGGGAGTTTGTGTTTACAAAATCCAAGAAGCTCTGTGCTTGTATATTTGGTGTTGTATAGGATTCCCAGTTAATCATTGGGTAATTAAAGTCACCCCTGAATACGGTATTGGTTTGGAGGGTGAGTGTTTCTAATAAGTTTAAATATATGGTGCAAGTTTCCTGGGTCATAGAGAGGGACCTATAGCTTGCAAGGAGGTGATATTTGATTTTGCTATGGTGATTTGAATGTGGAGCAGCTCCAGTGCATTGTTCTGTTTGACCAGCCTTGAGGTATATTTATTTTTGATGTAAATCAAGACACCTCCACCTTTAGTTACTGTCTGTTTAGTAGCTGGTCTAAATGTGTGGAAGGCATTATAACCTCTCCATGACTTTAAACAATGTCTCAGTGACTGCAGAGATGTCAGCATTCTCTAGGGTGAAGAGAGCTTCTAGGGAGTGGAGTTTTTTTGTTTAGACTCCTAGCATTGAGCAGTAAAACCTTTAGATTTTCTTGGTTTTGATTTGCTATGTCGGAAGTACTTTCAGTTTGGTATTGCCTAAAAAAAGTACTTTGGGGAAGACAATGTTTTAGCTAATATTCAAAAGCCTAGCGGGGAGAGATGCAGACCATCCCTGGCAAAGCAGTGTGGTCTGTTGAACATCTCCTTTCATGCTGTCAAATATTACACCCCTAAGAATGACACCAGAAACTAAGCGAGTTATTAAAGTCAGTCATCTTTTGTTTGTATTGTGACATCATCTTGGAGAAGGTAAAATACTGCTCAATGCTAGGCTCATACCAGCCTGAGACACATATTCTGAGAGCTCCAAGATATCTCTCTTCATATAGCCTAGGGAGATACGTCTCAGGTCATTTACTCCCACATGGACTATGACTGAATCTTACTGGTACTTGTGCTCCAATGACCTGAGTGTGTGGGTAATATAGTGAATCTTGGCCCCTGATAAGCAACTGACCATGACTTTCTCCTTACTCAGCCTGGTGAGAGGGACATCAGTATGCCTCCAATGGATTATGTGGTGTCTTTCCTTTATTTACTTAAAAGTAGAGGCTTCACGAAATGTAGCTCTATGTGTTAATGTGAGTGTTGTTTTGAAAGAGTGCATTTGGGGCTGCTGAGGGTGCTTGTTATGTATACTTCATCTAGGAGGTTCTTTGCGGTTGTGAAAGGTACATTTTAAGTGCCTCAGCATATGTGGGTCTATATGTCTGCTTTGAATTGTGTATGATGGGTGCAGCATGTGTACAACTGACAACCTTATTGACGTTATGGATACTTTTATGTAAAAGTTTTTCATCCAGTGACATTGTTCAAATACATCTCTCACATACCATGTCATTTTGTTTGAGAATTAACTGGTTGTCAGTAAACATGAGGCAATTTCTACATTGCCTCAGGATGCCCATATTCACCAAGCTGGTAATAGAGATAGTGGGAAAGTTCAAGTCACATGTTAAATCTGATGAAGTCTTTGAGACGAAAATGCATGGTTTCAACAGCGTTTATTTGTTTTTTACGTGAATAAAGTGTTCAGCTGATTAATTCTCCTGGGACTTTCTCTTTTTTGGTTTTGTTCAACTCGGAAGTTCCTGCCGTGGGTGTTTAATAGTGGGAAAGTTCATATCCATGGCAACAGACCCTTTTTTATTGATTCAATCAGTGTATTGGACCAGTGATGACTGAGGACAGGAAGAATAAAGAAGATGTTGAAAAGTAGTGGACCAAGGATGGAACCCTGAGGGACACCCATTTTAACTGGGAGAGGAGGGGAGAGTGCAGATTGCCACTTCACTGCTTGAAATCTGTCAGTGAGGTAGCTGGAAAACCATGAAACAGTAGCAGGGGAGAAGTTAAGGTTGGTTAGTTTGTGCAGAAGGAGAGGGTGAGAGATGGTGTCAAAAGCTTTAGAGAGATCTAAGAATAGGCAAGAGACAAGTTTGTTGTTATCTCTGGCAAGGGCTATAGTATTAAGGAATGATAGTAGGGCAGTAGTAGTACTATGGTTTGGTCTAAAGCCATGTTGAGTAGGTGTAAGCAGATTTTCAGAGTAGGTAGTGCATAACTTGTTTATGTATGCATTTTTCTAGAACTTTAGAGAGAGGAGAGAGTATGGCAATTGGTCTAAACTGAGTGATGTCTGAGGAGTTACCTCCTTTATGTATTGGTAGAGTGAAGAATTGTTTCCATATGGAAGGGACTTTGGACTCTGAAATGGAGTGGTTGATTAAGATAGATACAGAGAGAGCAAGAGAGTCATCAGCTAACTGAAGGAATAGGGAAGAAATGTTGTCGGTAGAAGCTGAGCAAGGTTTGAGTTTAGAAAGTAGGGATTTGATGTAGCTAGTGGGTACAGGTTTGAGGGGAAAAGAATTTGGTGAGTATAGTGGGATTTGATAGAGAGTGGCTTGAAATATTAATAAAGGTAATTGAGTTGGTATTGGGGTTAAATTGTTTGGATATAGAGTCAAGAAATATGTGTTGAAGGTGGAGGCAGTATCTTTGGGAGTCTTATCAGGACAAGGATTGGGGGAGCAGGGACCACCAGGATGTAGTATGTGGTTTAATGAGTTCCAAAATTTTTGGGGGGTTAGATTTCAAGGCTGAGGGTGGATTATAGTAGAAGTCTCTTTTATCTTTATTAATACACCTTTTGGTCTGATTTCTAAGTTCTTTGTATTTTAGCAAGTCTGCAGGGAGCTTTGCTTTGGTCCATGTTTTCCATGCTCTGTCTCTATTTTTCATTAGGATGCGGGTGGAATTTATAGCCATGGATATATACTAGATTTAATACAGACTGTACAAAGTGGGGCAAGTGAGTCAAGAATGCTAATAAAGGTGGATTTCTGGGCACACAGGCTGACAGCAGCCTTAACTTCAATTACAATGATCTCCACAGTGATAAGAAGGGCATTTTATATTGCTTATCTCATGAGTAAGGGCATTGCCTCCAGAAAAAAAAGAGGTTATACCCCCCTGTACTCTTCCCTCATCATGCCAATAATAGATACAATGTTTCCTTTGGTATGTTCCTTTCCAAACACCTGCAGCAATTGGAGACCACAAAGGTTCCTTATGAAGAAAATTCAGGGTCTTCAAGATCTGTCTTATTCGGACAGACTGAAATCATTGTCACTTTACTCTGTGTCATACAGACTGCTCAGAGATGACCCGTGTCTTGCATATAGAGCAATCTCTGACTCAGCTTTGTTGGAAATGCTGCACATTCGCAAGTCAAATGGCACATGAGTCACTCTCTCAAAGAACCTTAACCTGGTATGTGACACCAACAGAACTTGCTGGAGAGACAGTTTTGTCTTACAGAGGTTGCCCCATCTTTCGAACAAGCTTCCTATTCATGCTAAACAAAGCTCTCATTGGTCCTATTTAAACACAGTTTGGACGATTGGATGAGTAACAGGAAATTCACCCAGGGAGTTCCACCTGTGTCCCTCTTGGACCAGGGCAATGGGTGCTGATTTTAGTGTCTGCTTGAACCAGGCATCCTTGGAAACATGGGTTGAACTTGGCTAGGCTTGTAAAGGCCCTGGGGCAGTTAGCCTAGTAACCACCTATGATCCTATGATCCACAGTCTTGTCCAAGATGATGCAAGGTTCTGTAGGCTTGTTGTAGCCTTTTCTGGTAGATGCCTTGAATAGCAACCAGACCAATCAGGAACATCAAGCACATGCTCACTGCCTACCAGAAACAGCCAGGAGTCAATGCACTCTGTTCTTTCTCTCACCTGGAATACAATATAAGCACAAATTCCAAGCTGTCACCTATGAAGCAATTAGGCTTTCTGGTGATCAGCCGTCTCCAGGAAATAATGTCCCTGTCCTCCTTCTCTGACCAGGAGAAAAGAGAAGCATTAATCCCAAGATGACTACTGAGGCAGAATGTGGGCTCTCCAATAATTGGTGGTTTTGCAAAGGATGTTGCAGATTTTAAAGGTAAGATGGAAAAATGGGTTAATATCCTAAGCATTGTCAGTGTGCACTAAGCAGTTAGATATGAAAGAGGGGGTGTCTTAAGCTTTAGCTGTCTAAGTGGAGAGCCATTAATTTTAAAAGAGAAAGATAGATTGAAAGAGGGTGGGCACTTTTAGAATAGTGGTTGCAACTGCTGTTTTTTTACAGTGTTTTAAAATGGGTATTCATCTGAATGTCACAGCTCTTATCAGATATGCACAATAATGACAGGTGTTTCCTAGACTTTTTTCAATACTTGTGCACATCTGCACTCACACACGCACACACGCATGCACGCGCACACACACACACACACACACACACACACACACACACACACACACACACACACACACACACACACACACACACACACACAAACACACATGCAGACACACACACATACACACACAGAGCCCCATAAAAAATGCACACAATGCACACATGATTTGTAGTCAATTAAATCTGTTCAGGGACTAATATCTGTCAGCTCTAAAAAACAGGAAAATTAATATTCTGGAGATGTACTAAAAAAAAAAAAAAATAAGTGCTAAAGCAACCTTTAATATTACAAACCATACCATAAAAATTCGAAAAAGAAAAAAGCACAGAGGTCATTTAAGCGCAATTCTAGGCTGGTCGTTATGGTTTTGTAGGGATATAATGGACCTTAACTTTCAGTGGTGAGGATGCCCTTCATCTGGGGCAGTGGGCCTCACAACACCCTTGGGTGAGCCATTATTACCATATATTGCACACCTTGTAATAAGGTACTCATTGCTTTTGACTCGGGTATTAAAAGCAGACAGAACTGGTGTTCTTTTGTATCTGTGTTTTGGGGGAAAAACAGGGAAAAATGGTTGCAGTCATACCCATTATTTAGTTAGAATGCCACATAGTTATGAGTGAATATATCTGAAAACAATAATAGAAGGTATAGTAAATACCAAAAACAGTAGTTGCTCATGAATAGTGCAGAGCCTTATAAAACATATCAAGGATATAGTGCTATGAACAGAGTATAGGCAAACAGAAAGAAATGGGGGGGGGGTCCTAAACGAAAGACCAGCACTGGTAGAGTTTTTAATAGAATGTAGAACAGAAGCTGACAATAAAAAAGGAATAATTAGTACAGCATATAAAATATTACACAATAACTAAAAGAATCAGTCAGAGGAGGTTAGAAAGGATTGGGAAGAGAGATTGGGTAAGCAATTCACAATGAAACAATGGGAGGATATATGTATGTCTCCCAAATGTGCAACAAAATCTAGGAAGATTGAGGATTTTTGCCTGGAAATGTTTATATAGATATTTTATATCCCAAGTGGACTTCAGAGAATTTTTCTCAGGTAGACAGTAAATGTTGGAGATGTGGAGGGGAAGAAAGAGATAATTGGGAATATATTTTCTGGGAGTGTGGTGAGTTGGTAGACTTTAAGGATTCCCTGCAGGATGCATTGTTGGAGATTTTGTTTGCAGATTGGTCTGATGAGGGAGATGATTTCTCTGAGCTAAGATATAGAATCGGAATTGCCTAGACATGGTAAGGCCTTGCTGTATCTAAGAACGGTGGCTGCCAAAAAAAACAATTACTAGAAAATGGAAATCAAAATTGAAACCAAGTGTACTGGAAGTAGTGAATATAGTAACAGAGGTAAAACAACTGGAACTGAGATCTTTAGAAAAGAGTGGGAACAAAGTACATAAGGAGAAATGGGAATTGTGGGAGCAATACATTCAAGGGAGGAATGAGGCCTAAAAGGCAGCAGGACTTAAATGAGCTATGTAATGTTTGAGTGAGAAAGATTGGTCAGATTATAAGTGATGGTGTTTGCAACTGTGAGTGTGTCAGTATGGTTTGTGATGTAAAATACTTGCAACTAGAATTGAGTTTGTTTTCCTTTATATAAATGTATGATTGCTTAAATCGTAAGTGATGGTTTAATAAAGGTGTTTCTTGTCTAAAAAAAAAAAAAAACGGGGCAGGAATTGAATAATTTATGCAATGTTGATTAGGTTATATGATATATATGGGCCTACTTTAGAACAACGAAATGCCACTTACCCGAAACCCATATCACTGAGATGATAATGCTGACAGCACCAACACCGATGTCCCAGAACACTGACTAACCCCCTGCAGGTAAGTAACCGCTTGGCCATCCTGTTGAACTTAGCCCCTTACCTCCACAGTAGTTCGATCTCGGAGTTGGTATATTTAGTTAGGGGGTGTGGAGGGCTAGGGTGTGGGGAGCAAAGCCTCCCCATATGGGTGGCTTTGGTTTTCTTCTATTTGCGTGTTTGTGTTGGATGGCCGAGTGGTTGCTTACCTGGAGTGGTTAGTTGGTGTTCCAGGACATCAGTGTGTTGGTGCTGTCTGTGTTTTTGTCTTGGTAATATGGGTTTCGGGAAAGTGGCATTTTGTTTTTTTTTTTAAAGTAGACCCATATACAGTAATATATGTGAAGTATAATGTTTTTTAATGTTAATTTGATAATAGTTTGATTACTTTTGTATAAATGTAAATTTGTCTGTGTCACAAGTGATAATTCAATAAAGGTGTTTGAGCAAAAAAAAAGGATATCACTATGAATGCATAATATTTTCAGGCCCAATATGATAAATACGTTAAACTAAAAAATATATCATAAGAGTGAAGAAATTAAAAAGAGATGACACACTACAGAGGACCAGAAAGATGGTAATATATGTAAATAATCTTTACTTGTAGCTCATAGCATGCTCTTACAAATCGATTGCAGGCTGATTAACATCTATACAAATTATTCCAGCAAACACACACAGTGCAGTAGTAGTGCTTTTCATTCATTCATTCATTCATTCATTCATTCATTCATTCACCATTTAGCAACCTGCTTAATCAAATTCAAGGTCATGGGGGAACTGGCTCCTTTAGCAGCACTCACTGGGCACAAGGTAGAGGAACTAATCTTGAATGAGGCAGCAGCCCATTGCAGAAAGCAAACACACACACACACACACACACACACACACACACACACACACACACACATACACACACACACACACACACACACACACACACACACACACACACACACACACACAATTTAGCAGAGAGTCAACTGCTTTCTTTCATTGCAGACTTAATGCATTTATATGGTAAAGCAATAAATAATTTCATACACCAAGTCAGATAATGTCTTTCGGCTTTTTCCCGGTTAGGGGACGCCACAGCAGAACTCCTGTCCGCTAATGATTAGCAGTGGATTTTTGCGGTGTCGAGTTGCCAGCCCGATGCCCAACCTTCAAAGAAGGCACATCCATTTACACACACCCCTACCTGCATATCTTTAACGTCACTCGACCGTGGGGAGGACATGCAGACTCCACACAGAAGGCGGTCCAGCCAGGAATCAAACGGGAGAACCTCTTGCTGTGAGGTGACAATGCTACTGCTGCACCACAGCAGCCTACAACAAGGCAGATAATGTGTTACACTATTTTTTAGATGCAAATAATACAGGATTAGAAGGTTTTCCAGTTAAAAATCATAAAATTTCATGAAATATCTGTCAAAGTAATATCCCCATTAGCTCTCAGGTAATGGAAGTGTTTATTTATATTTATTTGTTTTCCAGGGTAGAGCAATGATCTCCATAGATCATTTTCATGCTCAGACCAGGAGTGTGTCTGGTTAAGTGACATGCTCAGAGTTACACAGTTAGGTAATGTAACAATGTAACAGCTCCCAACCCAGAAGCGCTGTCTGGTTAAGTGACTTACTCAGAGTCACACAGTTAGGTAATGTAACAATGTAACAGTTCTCAGACCAGGAGTGTGTCTGGTTAAGTGACATGCTCAGAATCACACAGTTAGGTAATGTAGCAATGTAACAGCTGCCAGCCCAGAAGCTCTGTCTGGTTAAGTGACATGCTCAGAGTTACACAGTTAGGTAATGTAACAATGTAACATCTCCCAGCCCAGGAGCACTGTCTGGTTAAATGACATGCTCAGAGTTACACAGTTAGGTAATGTAACAATGTAACAGCTCCCAGCCCAGGAGCACTGTCTGGTTATATGACTTGCTCAGAATCACACAGTTAGGTAATGTAACAGCTCCCAGCCCAGGAGTGCTGTTTGGTTAAGTGACTTACTCAGAGTCACACAGTTAGGTAATGTAACAATGTAACAGCTTCCAGCCTGAGAGCACTGTCTGGTTAAGTGACATGCTCAGAATCATACAGTTAGGTAATGTAGCAATGTAACAGCTGCCAGCCCAGGAGCTCTGTCTGGTTAAGTGACATGCTTAGAGTTGCACAGTTAGGTAATGTAACAATGGAACAGCTCCCAGCCCAGGAGTGCTGTCTGGTTAAGTGATATGCTCAGAGTTACACAGCTAGGTAATGTAACAATGTAACAGCTCCCAGCACAGGAGTGCTGTCTGGTTAAGTGATATGCTCAGTGTTACACAGTTAGGTAATGTAACAGCTCCCAGCCCAGGAGCACTGTCTGGTTAAGTGACATGCTCAGAGTCACACAGTTAGGTAATATAACAATGTAACAGCTCCCAGCCCAGGATCGCTGTCTGGTTAAAAGACTTACTCAGAATCACACAGTTATCTAATGTAACAATGTAACAGCTCCCAGCCCAGGAGCACTGTCTGGTTATATGACTTGCTCAGAGTTACACAGTTAGGTAATGTAACAATGTAACAACTCCCAGCCCAGGAGCACTGTCTGGTTAAATGACATACTCAGAGTCACACAGTTAGGTAATGTAACAATGTAACAGCTCCCAGCCCAGGAGCACTGTCTGGTTATATGACTTGCTTAGAGTGACACAGGTAGGCACTGGAGGCTGACAGAATCAAACATTGAACTTCTAGACTACAGGAAATAGGTTGTAAACAGCTCCTTAAACTTCTAAGGCAACTGCCAGACAGAGTTAAAGAGCATTTATAGTACTAAGTAAATGGCTAAGGCTATGAGCATCTAATGAACTTTACTCATTAGTCCTGGATGTTTCTCTATCCACCCATTCCTAATAAGTGAACCAGAAATACACTGCTGCATAACACCTGTAAAAGAAATACCTCTGTACCTATTTATCTTACTTGCTTAAAGAGGCAAACAAAAATTGTCTGATGGCTTATCTTTCAAAAATACAACATAGAAAGAAATACATTTTAATAATAAACAGGTGATTTTTCAAAGTGATGTACTAGACATTAAAATAAAAAAAAAAATGAAACAATATTCCAAGGTGGCATTTGGCCTGTGAGAGTGAACTTTTGCTGGCCCCACGTCTCTTCCTAATGTTTTCGGTTGTTTTCACTTTCTCAGAGATTTTTTTTTTGATTGAAGACTTGGGATTATAAATGACTAAAGTCTGACGCTACTTTTTCAGTTTTCCTCCTTCTTTTTGGGGATTTACAGCGATTTTAATTCTTCCAGTATTCTGCAAGTTTCAGGAAAGCATACTGTTTGTCTTGTCACCAGCATGACTAGCAAAACAAAAGGGAAGATAAATTTTCAGGTTAAAAAGGGAAAGCGATCTTCACTTTTAATACTAAAAAATGAAAGTAAAACTAAGAAAACATAAAGCTTCAGAAAAGTACAGATACAATTATCTGTTTCTAAAGATAGTCATGATAATAACCTTCTTCTCAGTGAACTAAAGGAAGCATTATTAGCCATTACAGGTAGCTGTGGAGAGAATGTCTGCACAATTTACTAGTGTTAATATTACTCTGGCTGAATTTTTTTTCTAGGATTGCAGAATCTGAACAAGGATTTCAACTTGTATGGATGATGTTTCTAATCCTATATCCCAAACTGAAATTACATCTGTGAGGGAAAAATTTACTGACATAGAATTCTCCTCGGGAATTTGCCAGAAAAGTATGACTCTGCTAACCTACTAGATGTTATTTGGAATATTCTGTTCCAAATTACTGAGAAACCAAAGGCAAAACTCTTTACTCCCTTTACTCAGCCCTTATTAGGTCAATTATTAAGTATAATGCCCCTTTGGCATGCATCTGTCCAGACATACATCCAGCAACTGGAATGCCCACAAAGATACCTTACTAAAAGGATACAAGACCTAAACAACATATCCTACATGGACTAACTCAAAGATCTGTCACTATATTCCATAGCCTATAGACTGCTAAGAGGTAACCTGTGTCTGGCTCACAAGACATTCTCCGACCCAATACCAATGGTTTTACTAAATATCAGCAAGTCAAATGGCATTAAAATACTTGGTCTACAGATCTAAACCCCTTTTACAATGTCTGCAGACTGGTTTGGAGGAACAGATGCACCTTGGAGAAGATACTGCTGCTATGAAACAGATTCCCCGGACACATAAAACAAAGTTCATCCCTATCCATATTCAGGTGCAACTTGGATCTCTGGATAGGAAATAGAAAATTTACCCGAGAACTGCCCCCTTATTTACTAATGGACAGAGGTACTTTCTAAATGCTTTATCCCATGCAGGGGTATCCTCAAATTTTCTTTGGTATGATCCCAGTTGCTGTCACAATGGGGTAATATAAAATTATCAACCATGGGTTTGGTAAGGAAAATCTAACACCAAATGGAATAGGTCAATTCAAGTACCAAAAGGAGGCTTAAAATGGCCCCACTAACATACTACTTATCTATGAAGCCATAAAATAATAATCTATAATAGAAAGGACACAGAGAACAGTTTGCACAAAGCCAGCTTCTCCTTCTCATAGACTAGTTTACATCAAATCATTAAACTTTCAAGATACAGTAAAAATACATAAACCTGCAAAAAATAAATCAGCCTTTTCATAGTAAATATGAAATGTAATTTAACAAGAAGGCAATTTCTCCTTTTTGCTAATTCCTGACTAAAAATAACTTGTTTTCAAATGCTCTTTCTAGTCATCCTAAGTTTTTCTAGGAACATTTACGAATGTTATATAACTTATTAGAAAGAAGTAAAATTTTGACAAGCTTTTTAGATTCAAACCTATATGAAAATATTTGTATAAGCATTTGTCTATTCAGTTAACAAACCCTTCTGGGCATTCATGCGTCCTGTACTACTTCCTGGATGTACTTTTGATACTGATATTATGATGTTAATCAAGTTATTAAAATTTTTAAAAGCTGTGGTTTGCAGGCTTAATACATTTGTTTTCTACAGTACTAAATATACACCAGTTATAATTTCTGTAAGTGGGCTAACAATTTCAGTTTGTGGTATTTTACCTTGACAATGCCACTGTGTCATTTATAGGAGTCTTTCTTTTATAGCTTTATTCTGGTGTCTAAGTCAACAAACTGCTAGGCTCCTTTCCCAAGTTACTAAGATGTAGTCGTCTGGGAGCCATGTCTGGAGTTCTGCATGCGTGCATGTGTTAAGCTATTAATATACACACGATCCACTCATAAGCTTGTATTAATATACACACGATCCACTCATAAGCTTGTATTAATATACACGATCCACTCATAAGCTTGTATTAATATACACAATCCAATCATAAGCTTGTATTAATATACACACGATCCACTCATAAGCTTGTATTAATATACACAATCCACTCATAAGCTTGTATTAATATACACAATCCACTCATAAGTGTTTATTAATATACACACGATTCACTCATAAGCTTGTATTAATATACACATGATCCACTCATAAGCTTGTATTAATATACACAATCCACTCATAAGCTTGTATTAATATACACATGATCCACTCATAAGCTTGTATTAATATACACGATCCACTCATAAGCGTTTATTAATATACACACGATCCACTCATAAGCGTGTATTAATATACACATGATCCACTCATAAGCTTGTATTAATATACACAGGATCCACTCATAAGCTTGTATTAATATACACAGGATCCACTCATAAGCTTGTATTAATATACACAGGATCCACTCAGAAGCTTGTATTAATATACACATGATCCACTCAGAAGCTTGTATTAATATACACATGATCCACTCAGAAGCTTGTATTAATATACACACGATCCACTCATAAGCTTGTATTAATATACACACGATCCACTCATAAGCTTGTATTAATATACACACGATCCACTCATAAGCTTGTATTAATATACACATGATCCACTCATAAGCTTGTATTAATATACACACGATCCACTCATAAGCTTGTATTAGTATACACACCATCCACTCATAAGCTTGTATTAATATACACACAATCCACTCATAAGCTTGTATTAATATACACAATCCACTCATAAGCTTGTATTAATATACACACGATCCACTCATAAGCTTGTATTAATATACATGATCCACTCATAAGCGTTTATTAATATACACACGATCCACTCATAAGCGTGTATTAATATACACAGGATCCACTCATAAGCTTGTATTAATATAGACAGGATCCACTCATAAGCTTGTATTAATATACACAGGATCCACTCATAAGCTTGTATTAATATAGACAGGATCCACTCATAAGCTTGTATTAATATACACAGGATCCACTCATAAGCTTGTATTATTATACACAGGATCCACTCATAAGCTTGTATTAATATACACAGGATCCACTCATAAGCTTGTATTAATATACACACGATCCACTCAGAAGCTTGTATTAATATACACACGATCCACTCAGAAGCTTGTATTAATATACACACGATCCACTCATAAGCTTGTATTAATATACACACGATCCACTCATAAGCTTGTATTAATATACACACGATCCACTCATAAGCTTGTATTAGTATACACACCATCCACTCATAAGCTTGTATTAATATACACACAATCCACTCATAAGCTTGTATTAATATACACAATCCACTCATAAGCTTGTATTAATATACACATGATCCACTCATAAGCTTGTATTAATATACACGATCCACTCATAAGCGTTTATTAATATACACACGATCCACTCATAAGCGTGTATTAATATACACACGATCCACTCATAAGCTTGTATTAATATACACAGGATCCACTCATAAGCTTGTATTAATATACACAGGATCCACTCATAAGCTTGTATTAATATACACAGGATCCACTCATAAGCTTGTATTAATATACACAGGATCCACTCAGAAGCTTGTATTAATATACACACGATCCACTCAGAAGCTTGTATTAATATACACATGATCCACTCAGAAGCTTGTATTAATATACACACGATCCACTCATAAGCTTGTATTAATATACACACGATCCACTCATAAGCATGTATTAATATACACACGATCCACTCATAAGCTTGTATTAATATACACACGATCCACTCATAAGCTTGTATTAATATACACACGATCCACTCATAAGCTTGTATTAGTATACACACCATCCACTCATAAGCTTGTATTAATATACACACAATCCACTCATAAGCTTGTATTAATATACACAATCCACTCATAAGCTTGTATTAATATACACATGATCCACTCATAAGCTTGTATTAATATACACGATCCACTCATAAGCGTTTATTAATATACACAGGATCCACTTATAAGCGTGTATTAATATACACACGATCCACTCATAAGCTTGTATTAATATACACAGGATCCACTCATAAGCTTGTATTAATATACACAGGATCCACTCATAAGCTTGTATTAATATACACAGGATCCACTCATAAGCTTGTATTAATATACACAGGATCCACACAGAAGCTTGTATTAATATATACACGATCCACTCATAAGCTTGTATTAATATACACAGGATCCAGTCAGAAGCTTGTATTAATATACACACGATCCACTCATAAGCTTGTATTAATATACACACGATCCACTCATAAGCTTGTATTAATATACACATGATCCACTCATAAGCTTGTATTAATATACACACGATCCACTCATAAGCTTGTATTAATATACACACGATCCACTCATAAGCTTGTATTAATATACACACCATCCACTCATAAGCTTATGTTAATATACACACCATCCACTCATAAGCTTGTATTAATATACACACGATCCACTCATAAGCTTGTATTAATATACACACGATCCACTCATAAGCTTGTATTAATACACACACGATCCACTCATAAGCTTGTATTAATACACACACGATCCACTCATAAGCTTGTATTAATATACACACGATCCACTCATAAGCTTGTATTAATATACACACGATCCACTCATAAGCTTGTATTAATATACACACGATCCACTCATAAGCTTGTATTAATATACACACGATCCACTCATAAGCTTGTATTAATATACACACGATCCACTCATAAGCTTGTATTAATATACACACGATCCACTCATAAGCTTGTATTAATATACACGATCCACTCGCAAGCTTATATTAATATAATACACGATCCACTCATAAGCTTGTATTAATATACACACGATCCACTCATAAGCTTGTATTAATATACACACGATCCACTCATAAGCTTGTATTAATATACACAGGATCCACTCATAAGCTTGTATTAATATACACACGATCCACTCATAAGCTTGTATTAATATACACGATCCACTCGTAAGCTTATATTAATATACACACGATCCACTCATAAGCTTGTATTAATATACACACGATCCATTCATAAGCTTGTATTAATATACACACGATCCACTTGTAAGCTTGCTATTTCTCTCATGTACTTCACTTTTCGCTGCTCTTCCTTAATGCATCGTTTCCCTGTTATCCTTTAGTACTGAGACAATGAAGGTTAAATGCTGTTTTGTAAATTCTTTTTTAAATAAGCTACCTTGCCATAAATTCATTTTACATTGGTTTCTCTTCTTGTCCAAAAGCTGTCCTTTTCTTAATTAAAACCAGGGCTTTGTGATTTACCTTGGTGGCATCCATGGCTGGCATATTCACACTAGACAGCAGATACCCTGAGCAAGTGCAAAACATGCTTTTGACGATCATCTGTTTGGGTCAATTAAAAGAAGCAGAAAATCACACTTTCAGTTCATTGCATCTTACTATTCACCATTTCTTGCAATTTAAACATGATTGTTTTGGGTGTCATTCATATTTAAAAGGTTTTAACCAGAGCATGATTTTTAATATTAAAATATTATCGTTCACTGCAGACAGAGCTGTGAGTTCTATCAGAGTTGCAGGACCTACTAGATAAAGCAGGACAGCTTTTTTGTGTCTGGTGTTCTTCAGAGACATAGTTACTACACCATGGGTGAATTTCCAATTACCCATCCATTGGTCTAAGTTGCATTTAAACAGGGATAGGCAGGAACCCTGCTTCAAATGGATTGGGAGCCTGTTCCAGAAAATGGGAATTCTCTGAGAAACATATCTGTCTCTCCAGCATGTCCTATTTATGTCACAAGCAAAATTTATGTATTTTAATCTAGCAGTTCTGATACTGTTTGTTTTGTGATTTGCAAAAGGTTCATCGAAACAGGGTCTAAGGTGTCTTGTATGCTAAGCAAAGATTACCTCTCAGAAGTCTGTATGATACTGAGTAAAGAGACATGGCTTTGAGGTGATCCAAGTAGGACATTGGGCTTACTTCCTGTACTTTTTGTAAAGAACCTTTATGGATGTTCTAGTTGCTGCATGTGTCTGGTCAGGTACATACCCAAGGGACATTATACTCCATGATGGGTCTGATGAGGGCCAAGTACAGTGGTATGATGACCTCTCTGGACCTAGATGCCATGCCCTTGCTTATAAGTTGAGCAACACAGAAGGATTTTCTTACTACCTTGGACACATGTTGGTAGAAGGTTAATCTACTATCCACATGAGTTCCCAGATTCCTGACTAATGAGTCAACTTTTAGGGGTACTTTATTGATGACATAGTTACCCGGGGTGGCCAAATTCCCAAAAGGTACTATAATGCATTTTTTAGTATTATGTTTTAAGCCATGGCTTTGGCACTAAGCATTTGTCTGAGTTAGAACTTTCTAAAGGATGTTTTTATCTTGGGGGAATTCGATGACTGCTCCCAGTTTACAATCATCTGGAAACTTGATTAGCCAGAGGTCTTTGAAATTTGTTGTGATATCCGAGAAGTAGATGCCAAAGTGGAGTGTGCCTAGCAAAGAGCCCTGGGGTACTCCATTAGTTACCAGCCTGTTTGTGGATGTGGCCTCAGCTAGCTATCCAGCATGCTGTAAAGGGGTTTACACCTAATTCTGTAAGTTTGTTGACAATTCCCGAGCAGGGTGTTGTATCAAATGCTTTAGCCAGATCTAGGTAGGCAGTTTGCACCACTTTCCCCTCATCCATTGCCTTTTCAAAAAAGTCCACCAGATGCAGTAAGCATGGCCTTCTTCTGACAAAGTGAAACTGGGATGGATACAATTTCTGGAGGTCTCCTATGTTCTTGTTGATAATTTCCATAATAATTCTTTCCAAGGCTTTGCAAATAAGACTACTCAGACTAATGGGTCTGTAGTTTTCAGGATCTGTTGAAGGTTCTCCCTTATTAATGGGGATGACAGCCACAGTCCTCCATTCTTGTGGCACAAAAACTGTTTTAAGAGTATAGTTAAATAGCGACCCCAAAGTTGAATTTTAGACTGTTCAGGAGGCATCTTGGGATGTTATCAGGGCCCATTGAGGCCATATTCTTGCCTTTAGTGAGCACAGCCAGTACATACTCCATAGTTATAGGTGAAGGGGTTATGTTTGTGGGTTTTTTTGGGGCGATGGTTGGGGTGAGAGTGGGGAAAAGTTGGAACTGAGTTTGCAGGCTAACATGTTCACTATATCTTCAGGTTTGGTTAATGTGGCACCATTAACCATCAGTTCAGCACTTTGCTGTGTGCTGTCCTTGAAGTTTCTGGCATAGCTGAAGAAGGCCTTATGGTTATCTTTCACCTGGGAGGCTATCATAACCTCAAATTTGGCTTTGCTTGACCTAATTAGCCCTCTTACCTGTCTATTTAGTTTTATGAGACAATTTTTATCTTTATGGTAATTACCTTTCTGATTTTTGCCCTAATTTATTCCTTTTGTTGTGTATCTTGTTTAATTTGGGATGCCACCAGGGTGGTTTGTTTCTGGGGCTAATCCTTGGATGATGTCTGGTAGATACACAAGCCTCTCTGCAGCCATTGAGACTGTTGTACTGTGTTTCTGAGAGCAAATCAGCACAGGCTGCTGTGTTCACTGGATTTGGAGAGACATTGCAGTTTGACAAACCATCACTTAATAAAATGTAATTTGCCTTGGAATAGTTCCTGACTGCTGCTGGTTTTAATGGGATTACAGAGTTAAGTTTGATTACAAAGGAGAAAGCTTTGTGGTTAGACCTTACCAGGGAGGACAAGGCATCGGGGGGTGCAACATTCTTCTTGTGAGTACAAGGTCCATTATGTTGGAGCCTCTAGTGGGTATATTCACTATTTGGTCAATCATGTTTGTATTTATGAAATACAGAAATATCTGTGTCTGTAGCTTTCAGGCTGTTTAGGATTGCCAGTCAATAGACAGGCAATTAAAGTCTCCCATGAGTAGGGTGATAGACTGGATGGTAAGTGTCCCCAGTAGGTCCAAGTATGCATTGTGAGCTTCTTGGGACATGGAAGGTGACCTTTAATGACCTATAACTTTCTAGGATATAGCATGGGCTTCTGTCTGTAGTGATCTGCACATGGAGGAACTCCAGCACATCATACTGTTTGACTGCCCTAGAGTTGTGCTTGTTATTGTTACATAGAAACACCTCCACCTTTAGCCCTTGTCTGTGCAGCTACTGGTCTAAAAGTGTGGAAGACACTGAAGCCTTGCACTGATGAGGTACTGTCTGCCACCTTAAACCATGTCTTGATAACTGCACAGATGTCCATCTATATGTTTGAGTATGGGAAGTGTGGAGGGAGTGAAGTTTTTTTTTTTATTTAGGTTCCTGGAATTGAGCAGTAACACCTTGAGGTTCAGTTGAGTTGATTTTGCTAAGTTGGTGGGTTTGTCAATTTGGTATTGCCTAAAAAATGCAGTATGGGGATGGATAACATTTTAACCAGAATTCAGAAGCCAAGAGGGGAAAGTACAAACCATCCTCGGCAAAGCAATGTGGTCAGTTAACCATGTCCTCCCATGCCTAGGGGAGACAGGTGCAGACCATCCTTTGTAAAGCAATGTGATCTGTTAACCATGTCCTCCCATGCCTAGGGGAGACAGGTGCAGACCATCCTTTGCAAAGCAATGTGATCTGTTAACCATGGCCTCCCATGCCTAGGGGAGACAGGTGCAGACCATCCTTTGCAAAGCAATGTGATCTGTTAACCATGTCCTCCCATGCCTAGGGAGACAGGTGCAGACCATCCTTTGCAAAGCAATGTGATCTGTTAACCATGTCCTCCCATGCCTAGGGGAGACAGGTGCAGACCATCCTTTGCAAAGCAATGTGATCTGTTAACCATTCCTCCCATGCCTAGGGGAGACAGGTGCAGACCATCCTTTGCAAAGCATTGTGATCTGTTAACCATGTCCTCCCATGCCTAGGGGAGACAGGTGCAGACCATCCTTTGCAAAGCAATGTGATCTGTTAACCATGTCCTCCCATGCCTAGGGGAGACAGGTGCAGACCATCCTTTGCAAAGCAATGTGGTCTGTTAACCATGTCCTCCCATGCCTAGGGGAGACAGGTGCAGACCATCCTTTGCAAAGCAATGTGATCTGTTAACCATGTCCTCCCATGCCTAGGGAGACAGGTGCAGACCATCCTTTGCAAAGCAATGTGATCTGTTAACCATGTCCTCCCATGCCTAGGGGAGACAGGTGCAGACCATCCTTTGCAAAGCATTGTGATCTGTTAACCATGTCCTCCCATGCCTAGGGGAGACAGGTGCAGACCATCCTTTGCAAAGCAATGTGATCTGTTAACCATGTCCTCCCATGCCCAGGGGAGACAGGTGCAGACCATCCTTTGCAAAGCAATGTGATCTGGTAACCATGTCCTCCCATGCCTAGGGGAGACAGGTGCAGACCATCCTTTGCAAAGCAATGTGATCTGTTAACCATGTCCGCCCATGCCTAGGGGAGACAGGTGCAGACCATCCTTTGCAAAGCAATGTGATCTGTTAACCATGTCCTCCCATGCCTAGGGGAGACAGGTGCAGACCATCCTTTGCAAAGTAATGTGATCTGTTAACCATGTCCGCCCATGCCTAGGGGAGACAGGTGCAGACCATCCTTTGCAAAGTAATGTGATCTGTTAACCATGTCTTCCCATGCCTAGGGGAGACAGGCGCAGACCATCCTTTGCAAAGCAATGTGATCTGTTAACCATGTCCTCCCATGCCTAGTGGGGACAGGTGCAGACCATCCTTTGTAAAGCATTGTGATCTGTTAACCATGTCCTCCCATGCCTAGGGGAGACAGGTGCAGACCATCCTTTGCAAAGCAATGTGATCTGTTAACCATGTCCTCCCATGCCTAGGGGAGACAGGTGCAGACCATCCTTTGCAAAGCAATGTGATCTGTTAACCATGTCCTCCCATGCCTAGGGGAGACAGGCGCAGACCATCCTTTGCAAAGCAATGTGATCTGTTAACCATGGCCTCCCATGCCTAGGGGAGACAGGTGCAGACCATTCTTTGCAAAGCAATGTGATCTGTTAACCATGTCCTCCCATGCCTAGGGGAGACAGGTGCAGACCATCCTTTGCAAAGCAATGTGATCTGTTAACCACGTCCTCCCATGCCTAGGGGAGACAGGTGCAGACCATCCTTTGCAAAGCAATGTGATCTGTTAACCATGTCCTCCCATGCCTAGGGGAGACAGGTGCAGACCATCCTTTGCAAAGCAATGTGATCTGTTAACCATGTCCTCCCATGCCTAGTGGGGACAGGTGCAGACCATCCTTTGCAAAGCATTGTGGTCTGTTAACCATGTACTCCCATGCCTAGTGGAGACAGGTGCAGACCATCCTTTGTAAAGTAATGTGATCTGTTAACCATGTCCTCCCAAGTGACAAATATTGGATGCCCTTAGAATGACACCAGAAAGACAGCCAGTTGATGAAATCAATAATTCTTTGCTCATATTGTGGTATCATCCTCAGTGATGGTAACACACTGCTTAGTGCTACGCTCATACCAGCCTGAGACACGTAGTCTGAAGCTCCACGATGTCTCTCTTCATATAGTTCAGGGAGGTGTATTTTGGGTCATTTACACCTACATGGACTATGATGGAATCATACTGGTACCCTACGGCATAATGACTTGAGTGCACGAGTGATTTGGCAGATCCTGCCTCCGGATAAGCAACTAATAGTTCTCTTGTTCTTGTTCTTCCTGGTTAGAGGGACATCAGTACCTCTTATAATGGAGTCCAGTTATGATGAACCATTATCTTCTCCTTGTTCAGCCTGGTTAGAGGGACATCACTACCTCTTATAATGGAGTCCCCTATGATGAACCATTATCTTCTCCTTGTTCAGCCTGGTTAGAGGGACATCAGTACCTCTTATAATGGAGTCCCCTATGATGAACCATTATATTCTCCTTGTTCAGCCTGGTTAGAGGGCCATCAGTACCTCTTATAATGGAGTCCCCTATGATGAACCATTATCTTCTCCTTGTTCAGCCTGGTTAGGGGGACATCAGTACCTCTTATAATGGAGTCCCCTATGATGAACCATTACCTTCTCCATGTTCAGCCTGGTTAGAGGGACATCAGTACCTCTTATAATGGTGTCCCCTATGATGAACCATTATCTTCTCCTTGTTCAGCCTGGTTAGAGGGACATCAGTACCTCTTATAATGGAGTCCCCTATGATGGACCATTATCTTCTCCTTGTTCAGCCTGGTTAGAGGGACATCAGTACCTCTTATAATGGAGTCCCCTATGATGAACCATTATCTTCTCCATGTTCAGCCTGGTTAGAGGGACATCAGTACCTCTTATAATGGAGTCCCCTGTGATGAACCATTATCTTCTCCTTGTTCAGCCTGGTTAGAGGGACATCAGTACCTCTTATAATGAAGTCCCCTATGATGAACCATTATCTTCTCCTTGTTCAGCCTGGTTAGAGGGACATCTGTACCTCTTATAATGGAGTCCCCTATGATAAACCATTATCTTCTCCTTGTTCAGCCTGGTTAGAGGGACATCAGTACCTCTTATAATGGAGTCCCCTATGATGGACCATTATCTTCTCCTTGTTCAGCCTGGTTAGAGGGACATCAGTACCTCTTATAATGGAGTCCCCTATGATGAACCATTATCTTCTCCTTGTTCAGCCTGGTTAGAGGGACATCAGTACCTCTTATAATGGAGTCCCCTATGATGAACCATTATCTTCTCCTTGTTCAGCCTGGTTAGAGGGACATCAGTACCTCTTATAATGGAGTCCCCTATGATGAACCATTATCTTCTCCTTGTTCAGCCTGGTTAGAGGGACATCAGTACCTCTTATAATGGAGTCCCCTATGATGAACCATTATATTCTCCTTGTTCAGCCTGGTTAGAGGGACATCAGTACCTCTTATAATGGAGTCCCCTATGACGAACCATTATTTTCTCCTTGTTCAGCCTGGTTAGAGCGACATCAGTACCTCTTATAATGGAGTCCCCTATGATGAACCATTATATTCTCCTTGTTCAGCCTGCTTAGAGGGACATCAGTACCTCTTAAAAAGGAGTCCCCTATGATGAACCATTATCTTCTCCTTGTTCAGCCTGGTTAGAGGGACATCAGTACCTCTTATAATGGAGTCCCCTATGATGAACCAGTATCTTCTCCTTGTTCAGCCTGGTTAGGGGGACATCAGTACCTCTTATAATGGAGTCCCTTATGATGAACCATTATATTCTCCTTGTTCAGCATGGTTAGAGGGACATCAGTACCTCTTATAATGGAGTCCCCTATGATGAACCATTATATTCTCCTTGTTCAGCCTGGTTAGAGGGACATCAGTACCTCTTATAATGGAGTCCCCTATGATGAACCATTATATTCTCCTTGTTCAGCCTGGTTAGAGGGACATCAGTACCTCTTATAATGGAGTCCCCTATGATGAACCATTATCTTCTCCTTGTTCAGCCTGGTTAGAGGGACATCAGTACCTCTTATAATGGAGTCCCCTATGATGAACCATTACTTTCTCCTTGTTCAGCCTGGTTAGAGGGACATCAGTACCTCTTATAATGGAGTCCCCTATGATGAACCATTATCTTCTCCTTGTTCAGCCTGGTTAGAGGGACATCAGTACCTCTTATAATGGAGCCCCCTATGATGAACCATGATCTTCTCCTTGTTCAGCCTGGTTAGAGGGACATCAGTACATCTTATAATGGAGTCCCCTATGATGAACCATTATATTCTCCTTGTTCAGCCTCGTTAGAGGGACATCAGTACCTCTTATAATGGGGTCCACTATGATGAACCATTATATTCTCCTTGTTCAGCCTGGTTAGAGGGACATCAGTACCTCTTATAATGGAGTCCCCTATGATGAACCATTATATTCTCCTTGTTCAGCCTGGTAAGAAGGACATCAGTACCTCTTATAATGGAGTCCCCTATGATGAACCATTATATTCTCCTTGTTCAGTCTGGTTAGAGGGACATCAGTACCTCTTATAATGGAGTCCCCTTATGATGAACCATTATCTTCTCCTTGTTCAGCCTGGTTAGAGGGACATCAGTACCTCATATAATGGTGTCCCCTATGATGAATCATTATCTTCTCCTTGTTCAGCCTGGTTAGAGGGACATCAGTACCTCTTATAATGGAGTCCCCTATGATGAACCATTATCTTCTCCTTGTTCAGCCTGGTTAGAGGGACATCAGTACCTCTTATAATGGAGTCCCCTATGAAGAACCATTATCTTCTCCTTGTTCAGCCTGGTTAGAGGGACATCAGTACCTCTTATAATGGAGTCCCCTATGATGAACCATTATCTTCTCCTTGTTCAGCCTGGTTAGAGGGACATCTGTACCTCATATAATGGTGTCCCCTATGATGAATCATTATCTTCTCCTTGTTCAGCCTGGTTAGAGGGACATCAGTGCCTCTTATAATGGAGTCCCCTATGATGAACCATTATCGTCTCATTGTTCAGCCTGGTTAGAGGGACATCAGTACCTCTTATAATGGAGTCCCCTATGATGAACCATTATTTTCTCCTTGTTCAGCCTGGTTAGAGGGACATCAGTACCTCTTATAATGGAGTCCCCTATGATGAACCATTATTTTCTCCTTGTTCAGCCTGGTTAGAGGGACATCAGTACCTCTTATAATGGAGTCCCCTATGATGAACCATTATCTTCTCCTTGTTCAGCCTGGTTAGAGGGACATCAGTACCTCTTATAATGGAGTCCCCTATGATGAACCAATCATCTTACAATGAATTCCCCTGTGATGAGAGTCCTGGGAAGTGTGTTTGCTTGCCTTACGGGTTTAATATTTGGGGCTCCAGTGAGTGTGACAGTACGTGTGATGTTATGTGTTGTTTTTTCTGAGTGCCTTTGGCTTGCTGCAGAATAGCTTAGAAAAGGTTTAGGAAGATGGCTTTTAAGTACCTCAGCATACTTTAGTGTATGTGTGTGTTGTGTGCTATGTGAGGTGGGTGATGTGTGCACGATTTCGACAACCTGATATGCAGTTGTATGTGAGAGTTTAGCCTGCAGTGTCATTGTGTAAGTACACCTCATTCATACTTTGTCTGTTTCTTTAAATATTAAATGGTTGTCAGTAAACATGCGAAAATTGCTACATTGTCTCATGATGTGCATATCCATTAAGCTGGTAAGAGAAAAGTTAGGAAATTGGATATCCAACCTGTCCAGTCCTTTGATTGGTGAGGAACAAGGAGGTGGTGTATTGGGGTTAGAAGGCTATTAAGGCAGCTTTGTTGGGGCAGACTAATAAAGCTGCTTTGTTGGGGTAGATTATGCTAAACAGTACTGAATTCAACTAAATCTATAGGTATTGCCACTTATCATCCAACTAGCTACCCTAAGCTTGTTGGCATGCAATCTATTTGCTGTATATTGTTGCTTTACAGGTTACATTTTCATGGACCATTCTGCAGGAAAAATTTGCTTTCAATGTGTACCTAATGTACAAGGTACTGCTAACCCACCCATATGAGCAAATTTTATAACAGCACAGGAAAAAAGGAAAACTTACTAACTAATGAGTCTTCTGGCCAATAAAATGACTACACTATGAGTCCTTCTGTGTATTTCTCAACTCAGGTACACCAGGAAAACGTGCAGGGGGGCTTGCACCCCTGCTTAAACCCTTTCCTTTTTTTTTTTTATTTTCTTACATATTCAAGCATTTGAATGTTCAATCAAAGGTCAATCTTTAGCGATTCGAACATTTAAATGTTCGGATATGTAATATAGACCTGTAGCAGAGACCCACAAGTGCCATGATCACATAAACCAATTAAACAGCGAGCTGGAAATCCCGTTCTGAATGCAATTTCAAGGCAGTCTTGCAGCAGTAACTGTGACAGGAAGGGAATTATTATTATTTATTTATTTTTTTTACAAAAGATATAGTGAAATGCACACATGAAAGCAAGAAACAGTAGCAATCATTCAAAAGTGCAATTTAGCAATGAAAGGTACTTATCTTTACCTGGATGACGCTGGATACAAGTAAAACACTTCTGGAATGGATTGCCTATGTCATACATAATAATTTAATAAACATGTTTCTTGTTTAAAAAACACTTCTGAAATGCAGTCTAGGATGCCAAGCTTTTCTGAATTCTGGGAAAATGAGCAGGAGACAATATGTAGTACAGGAGGTTTAGTCAGCAGTCCTGGTTTGTTGGTGGGCACTCAGTATCATGCATCTATGGAAACCAATGGGCTGGAGGAGTACATAAATAGCATATACAACAGACAAAGAACGCGAGGAGGGGTGAAGGCCAGAGACACAGCCTTATAAAATCACTGCAGCAAAAGGGTAGGGAGGTTGGGACCATTTTCAAGCAGGTTAGCTAGAGAAGCATCAAATCAAGTAAAGTCGCTATTGTAGCTCTTTTGGAAAATTTAGCTTAGTGTGTTAGTGGGGGATGGGTTAGACACAGAAGCAGAATATTAAAGATAAGCAGAATATGAAAGCATTGTAGCACAAACTGTAGCAGAGACACTTCTCTCACTATTGTACTTCTATTTCAGTTCCATGCAGAAATTTATCAGTAACTTTATGGACAAATGCAGTAATAAATGACTAAGGCTAAAATCTGGCAGTAGTACACAGTCCTGCCACAACTGTGAATTAAACTACAAAAGTATGGCCTAGCAGGGTTTAAAATAAAAACAAATAGCTTTTACAAGTAATTCTACTTGTGGAAATAGAAGTGCAGAATAATGCAGGAACACAGTCTTCCCACAAGTGTTTGTTTGTGTCTTTCGGCTTTTCCCGGTTAGGGGTCGCCACAGCGGAACTCCGGTCCGCTAATGATTGGCAGTTGATTTTTACGTACCGGCTTGCCAAGCCTGATGCACAACCTTCAACGAAGGTACGCCCATTCACGCATGTCTCCACGCAGAAGATGCTCTAGCTTAGAATAGAACCGGACAGGGTCTTACTGTGAGGCGACAACGCTACCGCAGCACCACCACCGCGTGCCCACAACTGTAAATCTGCAAATTAAAATACAAGACTAAGTTCCTAGAACAAACTAAAAAATGCAAACGTAACTTTTTTGGATAAAACATGGGAAAAAGCAGAAAAGTGCAAAGAAGTATAACCAGACAGGTCAATATAAGTGCAACATAAATATTTAAGCAAAATTGAAATAATTATCTTTCTTTTGTGATGAAAAGCTAGTTACTCCCAGTTCCACGTGTCACCAAATCTTGCATTAAAATAAAGAAAGAGTGCAGGAAGAAGTGAGAGATGCAAAAGATGGACTAGGCTAGGAAGGCATAGTGGTTGGCTAACAAAGAGGCAATGAGGGCAGTCATAAAAGCACAGAACAAAGCATCTGAGGCACTCTACCAGCTTATCACAGAATCATAGAATATGCAAAGCAACTGGGCCATAGCCATTTATGACTTGCCAGTGCCTGCCCTTTGACCTTTTATCTCCTTTTTAAAGGAAGAACAGGCCAGTCATACGGATGAAAAATTTGTGAATATCCATCCAAACTGTATAATTCCATCTTAAAGAAAATAGTGTATCATATTGCTTGATTTGGATAGGAAGTTTGTTCCAGAGATGGGGTAGTCATTGCCTGATAAATTTAAATCTCCACCATGATTTATTTGCTGAAGCAGGTTCCGATCTCTGGTTCTAATGTTTACTAGATTGTTTGATTTGTGGAGAAATAACAGGTCTTTAACTGCTGGATCCCTAATGTCCTGGAAGGTTAGGCAAGGCAGAGATCTCTTCTGGAAAGTGACTCTGCAAATGGCACAAAGAAACTCTGTCAGGTTACAAGGCAAAAACAGAAAGATAAAGAAGATAGTTGAACACCTTTCATAAGGAACACCAGCAACAACCTGCTGACCAGTACACACGACATCCTAGGCAGATGGAAGGAGTACTTCCAGAAGCTTCTGAGTGAAAAACAAAATACCACAGAAGTTGTATTGCCTCAGACATGGCTTACAATGAGAGAGGAAGAAGATCCCACTCTTGAAGAAGTAGGAACAGCCCTATGGAAAATGAAGTTGGGAAAGCAGCAAGTTCAAATGAGGTTACAGCAGATAGGATCAAAATGCTAGCTCATCCGGGAGAAATGGCTCTGGAGGTACTCATAAAAGTATGGAGAGAAAGGTGTATCCCAGATGACTTAAGAATAAGCATACTTGTACCAGTGTACACAAAAATAGGGGACATTCACAACTACGGGTAGTATAGAGAAATTGAACTCCTGTCACACATAATGAAAGTTCTGGAGACGGTGACTGATAAATGAAAACACAAAACTGTAGAACGTAAGAGGGAATATGTGCAGTTCAGATTCACATCAGGATGCAGCACAGCCGACCCAATATTTGAGTGAGACAAATACTGGAGAAGAAGCTACAGGTGAGAGGAGAACCCTAGACTTGGACATGACAAGGTTCCAAGAAAGCTGATTTGGGCAATTCTGTGATGTTCTGAAGTCCTGGAAAGACTGTCAGAATTAATGCAGGCTATATACAAGAACCTAATGATACAAGTATGAACAGTGTTCTGACTCACAGACTGGGTTCCCAGTGGGAGTGTATGTGCATCAGGATTCAGCTCCAAGCCTACTGCTCTTCATACTGGTAATGGACTTCAATAGCAAACAGTTTGGAGGGCATATCAACAATGCTGCTGTACGCAGATGATGTAGTATTACAAGCAGAATGTTAACAAGAACTTCAGCAAAGGATATCCCCATGAATAGATGGTATTCTTTTGGAAGAGTCGATGTTAGGAGAGAAAAAACACTGATAAAGATCTGGAAGATTTTGTTTAACAGTATTTGAAGAGGAGGAGAAGTACCAGCATCCTGGAAGAAGGTGGTGGTAACGGTAATACCTAAAGAGGGTAAAGATCCATCGGATCCAGAGTCATGCTGGCCCATTTCAATTCAAAACCATGAATATAAAGTGTTTATGTCTATAATGGCTAAAAGAATGGCAAATGTGATACCAAAATTGATAGATATGGATCATTGTGGTTTTATGGAGGGGAGGCAAACATTTGACAATATAAACAAAACAATGATGATCCAGAGAGAAAGCAGAATGTAAGAAAGTACCACTTTTATTGGTGGGTCTTGATGCAGAGAAAGCATTTGACAAAGTAGACTGGGACTTCATGAGCAGGGCAATGGATGCATTTGCTTTCTCTGATACAATTATAAGGTTGATTAGAAGACTATATGAGGGATTGGAGACATGAATTAAAGTGGATGGGCCCTCTCCGATAATTTCTGCTTGTGTAGTGGAACCAGGCAGGATTGTTCGCTTTCCCCTTTGTGGTTTGCATTATATTTATAACCATTGGCAAAGAAAATAAGGGACTCAGAAATTCAAGGAAGATATAACAAAGGCAATAGAGGTAAATTATGTACCCACACATGAATTGGTCCAACAATATCCATATTTATGGGGACATGATAAAATGAAGTATTTAGGAGTATGGATTAGAAATGACTCTGTGGTGGCAGCTAAGGATATGTGGGACGAGACTAAACAGAAGATAATACAAAAAATGAGAAACTGGAAGTTTTGTTATATGGATATGGATACTAAGATACAAACCATTAAAATGCTTTTAGTCCCTTTAGTCTTATATATAGGTCAGGCATACTTTTATCAACCACAGAAGTTGTGGAAAGCAATTAAAAATGAGTTGAAGGATTTTATCTGGGAAGGGAAGACAGTAAGGGTCAAGTGGGATAAGCTGATTCTTCCAATAGAACAAGTCAGACTAGGATTACCCAATTTGAGGGAATATTTTAGAGCAACACAGTTAAGGTTCTTATACATAGCACAAGCAGAAAACTATAATTCAAGGTGGAAAGGGATGATGATGACACAGGGAGGAAGCTCAAGAAATAAGGAGAGATTGTGATTTTTGGATGCAGACTATTAAGGAGGACAACCAAAATCATACAGAGTATTATATTCATAAAATAGCAGGGAGTATTCTAAGAACTAAACCAGCATGAGGATGGAAAAAGGAGATAGTGAATGGAGCAGATTTCAACGGGCATGTTGGTGAAGGGAACAGAGGGGGATGAGGAAGTGATGGGTAGGTATGGTATTAAAAGAATGCAGAAGGTCAGATGGTAGTGGACTTTGCGATAAGGATGGACATGGCTGTGGTGAATAAGTATTTTAACAAGAGGGAGGAGCATAGGGTGACATACAAGAGTGGAGGAAGATGCACACAGGTGGATTATATCATATGTAGGTGGGCCAGTCTGAAGGAGATTGGAGACTGTAAAGTCGTGGCAGGGGAAAGTGTAGTTAGGCTGTATAGGATGATGGTTTGTAGGATGACGTTGGTGATCAAGAAGAGGAGGAGGAGTGTGAGGGCAGCACCAAAGATCAAATGGTGGAAATTGAAAAAGGGTAATTGTGAGGTGGAGTTCAGGGATGAGTTAAGACAGGCACTGTGTGGCAGTGAAGAGTTACCAAATAGCTGGGTAACTACAGCAGAGCTAGTAAGGAAGATGGCTAGAAAAGTGCTTGGTATCACATCTGGACAGAGGAAGGATGACAAGGAGACATGGTGGTGGAATGAGGAAGTACAGGAGAGTATACAGAGAAAGAGGTTAGCAAAGAAGTGGGATTGTCAGAGAGATGAAGAAAGTAGACAGGAGTATAAGGAGATGAGGTGCATGGCAAAGAGAGAGGTGGCGAAGGCTAAGGATAAGGCATATGAAGAGTTGTATGAAAGGTTGGACAATAAGGAGGGAGAAAAGGACCTGTACTGATTGACTAGACAAAGGGACCGAGCTAGGAAAGATGTGCAGCTGGTAAGGGTGATAAAGGATAATGAGGGAAACATACAAGCGAGGAGAGTGTGTTGAGCAGATGGATGGAGTACTTTGAGGGGTTGATGAAGGAAGAGAATGAGAGGGAGAGAAGGTTGGATGATGTGCGGATAGTGAATCCTGAAGTACAATGGATTATCAAGGAGGAAGTAAGGATAGCTATGAAGAGAATGAAGAATGGAAAGGCTGCTGGCCCAGATGACATACCTGTGGAAGCATGGAGGTGTTTAGATGAAATGGCAGTGGAGTTTTTAACCAGATTGTTTAATGAAATCTTGGAAAGTGAGAAGATGCCTAAGGAATGGAGAAAAAGTGTTTTGGTACTGATTTTTAAGAATAAGGGTGATGTGCAGAGCTGTAGTAACTACAGAGGGATTAAAATGATCAGTCACAGCATGAAGTTATGTGAAAGAGTAGTGGAAGCTAGGTTAAGGACTGAAGTTATGGGAAAGAGTAGTGGAACCTAGGTTAAGAAGGGATATGATGATTAATGATCAGCAGTATGGTTTCATGCCGGGAAAGAGCACTACAGATGTGATGTTTGCTCTGAGGGTGTCGATGGAGAAGTACAGAGAATGTCAGTTGCATTTTGTTTTTGTAGACTTAGAGAAAGCATATGACAGGGTGCCTAGAGAGGAGTTGTGGTATTGTATGAGGAAGTCAGGAGTGTCAGAGAAGTATGTAAGAGTGGTACAGGATATGTATGAGGGTAGTGTGAAAGCGGTGAGGTTTGCTGTAGGAGTGATGGATGCATTTAAGGTGGAGGTGGGGTTACATCAAGGATTAGCTCTGAGCCGTTTATTATTTGCAATGGTGATGGACAGGCTGACAGACGAGATCAGACAGGAGTCCCCGTGGACTATGATGTTTGCAGATGACATTGTGATCTGTAGTGAGAGTAGGGAACAGGTGGAGGAGACCCTGGAGAGATGGAGATATGCTCTAGAGAGAAGAGGAATGAAGGTCAGCAGGACTAAGACAGAATATATGTGTGTGAATGAGAGGGAGGATAGAGGAATGGTGAGGATGCAAGGAGTAGAGGTGGTAAAGGTGGATGAGTTTAAATACTTGGGGTCAATAATTCAGAGTAACGGTGAGTTTGGAAGAGAGGTGAAGAGTACAGGCAGGATGGAGTGGGTGGAAAAGAGTGTCAGGAGTGATTTGTGACAGACGAGTACCTGTAAGAGTGAAAGGGAAGGTCTACAAGAGGGTAGTGAGACCAGCTATGTTATATGGGTTGGAGACAGTGGCATTGACCAAACAGCAGGAGTTTGAGCTGGATGTGGCAGAGTTAAAGATGTTAAGATTTGCACTGGGTGAGATGAGAGTGGACAGGATTAGGAATAAGTATATTAGAGGGTCAGCCCAGGTTGGTAGGTTTGGAGACAAAGCCAGAGAAGCAATATTACATTGGTTTGGACATGTGCTGATGAGGGATGCTGAGTATATTGGGAAAAAGATGCTAAGGATGAAGTTACCAGGTAACAGGAAAAGAGGAGGACCTAAGATAAGGTTTATGGGTGTGGTGATAGAGGACATGCAGGTGGTTGGTGTGACAGAGCAAGATGCAGAGGACAGGAAGAAATGGAAACAGGTGATCCGCTGTGGTGACCCCTAACAGGAACAGACAAAAGAAGATGATGTGGGAACAATATATGCAGAGCAGAAATGAGGTTTAAGAGGCAGGATTTGATTGAGCCATATAATGTTTAACTGGCAATGAGTTGATGGTTTCTAAGTGATATATAATGTTTGCAACTACAGTTGTTTCAATGGTGTCCATGCCGTAAACTGTTTGCAACTAAAGTGATATAATTTTGTATGTTTTTCATTTATATAAATGTAAGATTGCCTTTGTCATATGTGAAAATTTAATAAAAAAAAAAAACTTCAGCAAAGGATAGGAGAATGGAATGTAAATCTGAAGACACATGGAATGCGACTGAGTACAGGCAGGATAGTTGTCATGGCAGCAAATAGGGGAAATCAGAATAATATAAAAGTGAGTTAGAATGCAATAAGAAAAAACAGGTTAACAACTTCAAGTGTCTGGGTTGTGTGGTGGAGAATAAGGGAAGTCACAGAGTGGAGGTCAAAGCAACAATCAGAGGGGCTGCAGCCAACTGGCACAGAATATCAGGGGTGGCATTTGACAGAAGAATGCCAAAGAAGGTGAAATGTAAGGTATACAAAATAATGCTGTGTCCAGTACTGATGTTTGGTACAGAAACCTGGGCAGTAAAGGCAAAGCAGCTGGGGAAAGTAGTAGTGACAGAGATGAGGTGTAAGAGAGGGGTGATAGGATACATTCTGTGGGATGGAAGAAGAGAAAATGATGACATCAAAGTAGAAGTCAATGCAGCTCTAATTGCAGGGAAGGCCAACGAGAACAGATTACAGTGGTTTGGTCATGTGCAGGAAAGCAGAAGTTGATTTGTTGAAGAAGATCTGGGAAAAATTAAGATGAAAGTAAGATGAGATGAGGACATCTGGTAAAGAAATGAATTGATCACATGACATAAGAGCTGTTATAGTCAGTCATGATTCTTGAAGAATGTAGGAGAGCAGCACTGAATTGAGAAAGATGGCACTAGTTCATAGGACACCCAACTTTATGCACAGAAATGTGTGAAAAAGGGAGATGATGATATTTTGTCTTGGGTGCTACCCTAGGTTCTACTTTATTTTTTATTTTTGATAGATGTATTACAGAAATTTCCTCATCCTGGAATCTTAAGTCCCTCATAAAATGAAACTGTTTTCCTACTTAATTGTATCATTCAGATGCCAGTACAGCTATTAGCAAATGATTGTGCAGTGTTGATTTTACAAGTAAAGATAATGCATTTTCATTATAGCACTGCCTACTTTAGTAAAGTTTAGTAAAGTTCTATAATGTACTAAACTGCAAGAGATTTCCTTGGGAAAATTATCCTCTGATATGGCCAAGTATTCAAATGCTTAAAAGCTGTTTCCAAACTTTTATTTTCCGTTAACTAGTGTAAGTCATTTCTTTGTTTCTTTTTTATTTTCCGTTAACTAGTGTAAGTCATTTCTTTGTTTCTTTTTTATTTTCCGTTAACTAGTGTAAGTCATTTCTTTGTTTCTTTTTTATTTTCCGTTAACTAGTGTAAGTCATTTCTTTGTTTCTTTTTTATTTTCCGTTAACTATGCTTATATTACAATGCTTATAGATTGAAATGCATGTTCCTAGCATATATATCAGTCAACAGATCAATTCCTAATTTTTTGGAACATTATATGTTTTATGTATTTTCATAAAATACCACCTGCTAACATAACACTTCATTCTAGGGCAGCTAACCAAAGCCTAATTCTTTGAAAATTACTTTGATGAAGTCTTCCATCTGATCACTGTGGTCATTCAAAGGAAATCACATCCTATTGGGGACCAAAAGTGATATATATATATATATATATATATATATATATATATATATATATATATATATATATATATATTTTTTTTTGGATGGGATCTGCACTACCCTTACTTTATTTGTGGAGGCGATACCTTCAGAATTGTGCTCCATCACTAAACAGCCACATCTAAGACTGCTATATACTGGAGGAAAAGTGTTTTTTTTTCATACATTTTGTTAATGTTAGACTGAACAATCCATCCCTGAGAAACCATTTGACTAGTATAACACAGACAACTCTGTAGACAAACCAATACTATAGTTTTATATTTCATTTCAATTATAGTATATCAGAGCAATATACCATGGTCAGGAGTCTGTTTAATATTTTTTGATGTATAAGTAAAGTCTGTGTTGGTAAACACTGAAACCTGCAACTGTCCAACTCAATGGCAGATGTACTGAAAACTAAAGCACACTGGCACTCTGTGTGAGTCACTTCATTTTGTATCATATCTATAAGAAATAATTTGCAGTAAGTAATTCTCCTCTGCTGAAGTCAGCAGATAGCTTTACATATCAAGATTAGAGATTATGACAGATGACCAGCAGTCTAAGATCAAACTGCCAATAAGGAAAGTTCCTTTATAAACACAAAGACATGGCATATTGTTGGTTATTGTACAATAACCGCATGGTTAGTTGTGTGATAAAGGCTTCATACACTTGCAAAATGGAGTTTAAGGTATTGTATTAAATATTTTGGCAATAAAATATATTTTGAATGTTACTGTTACAACTTACTTCATGTAGTTGGCTAATATGTTCAAAAAATACTTCTTGTCCTATTATAATTTACAGAACTTTGTGATTATTTTGGCTAAGACAGAAATGCAGTTCATGACTTGTTTCTTTTTTCCATTATTGTAAAACGTACTTCCTATTTTTGCATTTGCTCCTTTGATTAGTTGAATAATTTAGGACTTCTGTTTGTTGGAGGAGAGAGCTATAGTGAACTTTTAGTTTAGAACGTTCCATGTTCTTTAATTAATGTAAATGCATACTGCATTCCGCAGAGAAGTCGCATTTTACTTACCATACATAAAGACGAGGGACAAATGGAATTTTAGAAAGGAAAACGTCAGAATCTGCTTTTTCTAGCTTCCAGATGAGTAAAAGTACTCACCTGTACAGTGCAGATGTTTGTATCCCTTGTCCTCTCCAGCATCAAAAAACAGGTTTACTACAGGTGCTTGCATGTTACTAGCTCTAACTCGTGACATGCCATCTCACTGCCACATGCTCAAAAATGCAAGTGCTTGAACTCTTACTGAACTCTTACTAGCCCCATTTTTATTTTTCTATGTAGCCATCCCAACATTCAACTCTGTAAAAATATGCAGTCTTACTACAACCTAAAACTTCTACCCAGTTCCCAAACTGAGTCCTCACTCCCCTACCCCTAACCTCCACTCCCGTTCTCTAACACTTAAGTCTCCAATCACTTCCTAAACCTGAAATTGAACCCCTCCCTAACCCTAAAATTTTCCTCCCCCTCCCTAAACCTAAAACTCCCTTCCCAGTCCCTAGCCTTAAAACTCTCTTCCCACTCCCAAAACCTAAAACTCCATTCCCACTCCCAAAACCTAAAACTCCCTTCTCACCTGTAATCCTAAAATCCCCTCCCACTTCCTAAATGTAAAATGCCCCTCCTGTTCTCACCCTGTGGCTGCTTGCTACAACTCATACTTAGGTTTGGGCTTGAGTAGCAGACCATATTACCTAAAAGGAACTCATAGCCCTGGCTTCAAGATGGTGTTTTTCAAACACTTGGGACTCAAGTGACTGTCTGTAGTTTTTTTTCCACCTGAAAACATGCTATCTATCTATCTATCTATCTATCTATCTATCTATCTATCTATCTATCTATCTATCTATCTATCTGTCTGTCTATCTATCTATCTATCTATCTATCTATCTATCTATCTATGTATCTATCTAAATTTCGTGTTCTTATCCCATGTAGAAAATGTAAAAATGTGAAGGGAGGGTGTGATGATTTTTTTTTCTTTTTTTTTTCTTCTCTAAATTTAAAATCATTTATATTGATGTTTTCCACAGTGTTATGCAATTTGACAGTCTCCAGCCAGTTTGTAGCAAGGATAGTTTTTTTAAAATGAAGAATTTTTTTTTTTTATTACAAATTTTCCCATTTCCTGGTTGAATCATGCAGCATTCCAATGGAAATTTCTCAATTGTCCAGAATTTTGCAAAATGTCTAGATTTTTGTCTGTTACTTTTAGTCTGCTCAGTGTAAAATTGTTGTGGTTTTCTGACAAATTATTCAGGGTGAAAGTCAGTAAATAATGACAGACATCTGAGTTTCAGACTTCACATCATTCAGAAAATATTTGCCAATGCAAAACCTGTAATTTCATTAACTTTCTACAATATTTAAAAAAGTGTTTTGGATTTTGAACCTTTATCAACCTATTATTTCTGGATTTGTCCAGAATTCTTGTGCTAAAAGGTATGCCAAGGATAAACATGCCATAGCTGCAGCATAAGCTATAGAACTGTATTCATCTTATTGTAATGTGCAAGTAAATATACATTAAACAGTCTCTTGATATGTTCCTTACATGTCTTCAAACCATTGTGGAATAGTGATCTTTTTTCTCAATAAATAAATTAAAAATTGTTAAATTGTATTGCATCAATATGGCACAGATGAAAGCCCTGATCAGAGAAACCTGCTGTACTGTAGCTGTGCTGCATTTTCATAGCACAGTACTGTTCACATTTTTAGGGAATTAAAGTTTGACTGCAGTGATCATAACTCATTTTTTCACAAGTAATTTATTTGTTTTAGACTGTACTGTTACACTAACTTTAATACTTTAACTTCTGACTGTAGAAAAGCTTAAGCTTGGAATGTTCATTCATCTGAGCATTTGATCAGTTGGTAGGGACCTATATATATATATATATATATATATATCTATATCTATATATATATATATATATATATATATATATATATATATATATATATATATGGATTCCATATACTTGGTCGAAATGATTCCAGGCATTGCACTTCATTGAAAGCTCACTTGACTGAAAGCTCACTTGGTCGAAGTTCATTTGGTTAAAAATGGTATATAGCCCCTGCACCACTGCAGTGCAACCCTGGAGTGAGAATATTAAATAAGGGGAGTGTGGGGGGCACAGCCCCCCACAATGTGCAAGGCATAAAGACCATAAAAAGTTTTAAAGTGCAAGGCATAAAGACCATCATCCCAAAATGTATTTTCTATTTATTTATTCATTTAAAGGGGCCGTGCCTCTAGTGCATGTTTTATACTAACACAATTATTTAGTCCAGGATGAATATAGGCACATAGTCTAAGTATCCATTTCAGCTCCACTGACTCAAGATGGCTATTCAGATTACCCCCTCTTTCACTCTTACTAACAAGTTGTAGAACTATGAAGCTGAAACTATGCATACTATATACAGCAATGTACTTTGCGCTTTGGTGAGAGATCACCACAGCAGTGTGCCAGGATTTAGGAACATAGCCAGTAGCCAGGGCTTAGGTTAAAACATTTGAAGATAAATTCATTGAACGCCTGTTTGGTGCTGTTTAATAAGTACCCAGGTATGTTATCAGGACCATGGAGGAACTGTTTTTGTTTTTATAAAACACCATAAGAACATATTTTTAGTAATGACATGGACGTAAGGAAATCTGGGATGACTGATGTTGCAATTGATGTTTCTTGGCTGAAGATTGCATCAAACTTGATTGCTATTGGAAAATGTAATTTAGGTCAGAGTGGGGGGATCCCACTTCTGAGAAGTTAAGAGCAATGTTGAACCTTATTCCATATTTTTATATGCAGTTATTCTGCTTCTGAAGATAACCTCCATTCCTGCATTGGTTTGCCAGTCCTTGCAGTGGTTTTCACTTTCTTGGTAATATTTTCAGACTATCCTAATTGTAAGGCATTCTCTGTTTACTTTACAGTTTAAATAGCGCTTTTCCCTTATTATAGTTATTTAGTTTTTAAGTGACTTCAGTGGTTCAAAAGGGTTAATAATAAGGTGTAGGTGGTTAATTAATAAACAGGAAATGGTTATAATGTGTATAAAGAGTAGATTTGATGTAATTTATCATCTGATGAAGTCTCTGGTACGAGACAAAAGCGCTCATCATTGTATGGTTTTAACTATATTTTAATACATTTTTGGCATCCTTCTGCTGTGGTCAGATAATTTTTTACTAACAATCTGAAATAAAATAAAGCAGTTATTCTTTCTTTCACCTTCTTCATAAATTCATGTCAGAAATGTACAAAGAAGGGGCTACAGCTATGTATTCTTGGCCTTTTACATTTTGACTGGGGGCCCCCCTTGTTCTCCCCCATCTTTGAAGGCTTAATATTAACCTATAACCTTTCACATGATACTGGTGACATTTTTGGCTCTGCAGTTCCTGTGGTAAGCTGTAATGTTTCCATATGGACGGTGAGCACTTTGATCCATTGCCATAGTTTAGAGACAAAAATGTAAACAGGATAGATTGTCAGTTTGTGCTGTAACTTGTGACGGTGGGTGCTACAAGATGTAGGGTAATCCTATTGGCTAGGCTTGTAAAGGCTCTAGGGCCATGAGCCTAGTACACACATATGAACCTATGTAATGATGTGCTAATAGTTTGTGTTTATATTATACAAGGATCCATTTGCATACATTTAAAGATCACTTCTTGTGAATGTTCTTTGTTATTTAATGATATTTCTTGATACAGACGTCACCCATGGTGGGTCAAATCTGAATGTGTTGTTTTGTGATTAAATGATTTAAACACTCAAATAACTGAGAAAATTCATATTAAGGCATATACAGTTGGTAACCTCAGTGATACACTTTGTTGTGCATTAACCAGGACATACACAGCATACTCAGATTCCCACTAGAGTCTTCCTTTTGTGTGTGTGTGTGTGTGTGTGTGTGTGCCTATATCTATAAAAACAAACCCAGCTGCAGCAACCAAATGAAACTGTAAAACAGTAAAATTCCCCAAAGCAGGCAGAAGACAGCTCGATATGCAGCTAAATCCAAAAACTTGATGAACCAGCAAGTAATCGTACCAAAAAAAATTATTGCAGAGAAAGAAAGTTAGTGCTTTCACGGGAATACCATACCGCTTCTTCAGACAAACATGAATGGGGACAGAATAACTTTTACAGTTTCGTTTGGTTGCTGCAGTTGGGTTTGTTTTTGTTGTTCATACTGTTTGCAGCTATGGCAGAAGTCTGAAGTCAGAGAAATCTGCCTGTAATGAACAGACTACATAATTTTCTGAATATTCAACAAAATCCTCTGTGCATGGGGGATTTGAGACTGGACACTGATCAGAATGCTGTGTGTACCATGGACAATAAGGCTCGTGAAGTGAGAAAAAATCTTGAGAATAATTTGGCCAGTTGGCAGAAGATCAGTTTGGACATGGGTTGTGCCTGTTTGAAACTTTTGATCGAGTACTTCTCACCTGTTGAGGCCGAATTAGCCAAACAGATCAGAGAAGAGCAGTGCGAGCTGACACAATGTTTCGGACTGGATGCTTCAGATATTTTTCTTAATGACATCATAGAAAAAGTGAATGCATATGAACAATGTCTCCTAAATGTGAAGAAAAAGCTGGTTTGGGACATCAATGATTTTCATAGCCAGCACGTCTTTGCATGGCCTAGAACACAGCATACTGCTAATCGTACTGACAATAGAGATTCTTCTGTTCCTACTGAGGGGGCAAAGAAGCATATTTTGGTATCATCCACTTCAGTTTCAGCCCCTGTGTAGGGGCTATTGTTGAGCCCCCGGATACCATGAACATGGGTGGGAATTTATGCACTGAAGTGACTTCACCAGAGCTTCAGAGTTCGGTGTATTCCACACCAATGATGGACTGTCCTGGTGTTACCAAAAGTACTGAACCAACTACCCACAATGACTTGGGTCCAGTGGTTAGAAGGAAGATACTGCCCCCACAGTCTCAGATGAATTTTCTGATTCTGCCCCTCCCTATTCATACGGGGAGGAAATACTCTTTCAACAACGAAATACAGAAAGGACAGAAACGCAAAGAATCCCCTTCTGTCCAACAGAACCGTTCCTTGAAAAAGGTGTGGGGGATGGGAGCCACAACTTAGTTTGGAATATTTCTAGACATGTTTTAACACAACATGAACTGTCAGTATTGTCAAAAGGGTTATCATTTATACCCGCAGCTAAAGTGGATTTTTGTTGACTGTATGATTAATTTACGGTTGTTTGCATGTAATTTGTCTTTACATATGTTTTTTGATGATGGACCTAATATTTCTGAGAGGCAGGATCCTGAATTTAAGGTTTTTAGGAAACCCAGTGTTTTTACACCAGCTTTTACACCAGCACTTAATGTCTTCCTCACAGTTTGTGAGAAAGAAATATATCAAGTCATTAATAGAATACAGATGACAAGTTGTAATAATCTGTCTAGATTTGAACAACAAGCCTTGAATGATTTGATTAAGAATGAAAATATAGCTATTCGCCCAGCAGACAAAGGCGGCTGTGTAGTGATTTTAGATTATGGATATTATTATCATATGATGAATCAGATGTTGTCTGATACTAATACATATATTAGTGTGGAAGCTGATATTGTGAGTGTGATGAAGAACAGAATAGATAATTGTTTATCTGAATGCTTTAATCTAGGACTACTTACCAATGAACTATTTGATTACTTTATTACCGAATTTCCCTTTATTCTTCGGATTCATGGCTTACCCAAGATCCACAAACACCCTACACTCCCACAGTTTAGACCAATTGTAGCTGGGAGTGGTTGGTTGACTCAGGCTGTGTCCATTTATTTGGACAAACAACTTTGAATAGCTCTTGACATGAGTGAAGTTGTATTGAAAGATACTAAAAACTTCTTGAGAGATTTATATAATGTGACCAGTGAGGGGGATGTGTCGGATATTCAATTTTTAGTGACAATAGACATTGTATCCCTGTTTATGTGCATTCCTAACCAGAAGGCATTAGTATGGTCAGGGCAGTTTTGGCTAGGAGTAATAAATTTGACATGAAGCGTATTGACTTCCTGTGCATGCTTCTAGAGCTGGTCCTTGAACACAATATCTTTATGTTTCAGGATAAATGTTACTGACAACAATCTGACGTGGCTATGGGGACCAGCTGCGCTAATTCTTATGCCAATTTGGTGATGTCAGAATGGGAATTCCATCATGTATTGGGACAACATAGAGGTCATATTGCCATATATAGACGTTTTGTTGATGACATGTTTATTAGTTGGAAAGGCAACAAGCAGGAGCTTGACTTTTTTTTTCATTCTTTAAATAATAGCAGTAATTGTTTGAAATTTACCCTCACTTGTTCCCAAGTCACTGTTGATTTCTTGGATGTGAACATCCGGCTGGAGAATGGCAAAATGCTGACCAGGATGCATAGGAAGGACTGTTATAGACCATCATATGTCCATAGGCAGAGTATGCATCCACAACATATATTTGGGAACATTGTGAGAGGTCAAGACTTCAGGGTCTCAAGGCTGTCATGTACTACTTCTGACTTTGAAGGACGTTTGTCAGATTTGAAGAAAGAGTTTGCCATCAGGGGTTATACCCAAGTTGAAGTTGATCAAGCTTGTGCCAGAATAACCAACGAGCGTGAGAGTAGAGCGTGTCCGTATTTTTCTGCTCTGTATAGGCAATCAATCAGATCACCTCATAGGTATTGTTGTCCTCCCATTGTTTTGAAATTTTCCCATGGTGTAAATATGGTGAAAGATATAGTTACCAGGAACTGGCATATTTTACAGACTGACAGCAGATGTTCCGATATATTGCAGATGGCCCTAGATTTGTATATAAGAACCACAGTAATTTAAGGCAACAGTTATGTTTTCCTAGACATGTTATGTCTGGATCCCAAGTTTTGATGGGTACATCTAAATGTCATAAATGTAATTTTTGTCAGTTTATAGATGAGTTCAGGTTCTTTAGGCACCCTGTCATGGGCTACTTGTGGAAGTTGAGGGCATCTGCTGATTGCTCCACCAGGAATGTGGTTTATTTAGCACATTGTCAGTGCTGTTATAAATTCTACGTTGGCAAGACCAACAGGAGTTTAAAAGAAAGAATTAGGGACCACGTGTATTGCATGAAGAAGCAATATGAGTTTAGTGCCTTAGCAAAACATGTTTTGTCTACTGGTCCTGTACACAACTTTGTCTTCCAGGTATTATGTGTGATCAGCCCAGGTCTGTGAGGTGTTGATATAGTGACTTGTACTGAGGTGGTCGAGTTGGCGTGGATCTTGAGGCTGGGGGCACACCTAGCTATGGGGTTGAATGATCATGTCCCCATTAAGCCTGTATTAAGGAATAAACGGCTGTAGGGCATTTATTGTTGTTTGTTTATATATTTATGAATATTTTCATGTTTTATTTACTTGTGTTAATGTTTTTATCTTTTTTTTTTTTTTTATTAGATTTTATGCCAGTAAATATTATCTACTTCATATGCCTTTAAACTGAGAATGTGGCTGCATGAATGTTTGTTTTATTGGCTGTTAAGCTGTTTGAGATGATGTCATTTTTATACAAGTTATTCTGTCCCCATTCATGTTTGTCTGAAGAAGCGGTATGATATTACCGTGAAAGCGCTAACTTTCTTTCTCTGCAATAAAGTTTTTTGGTACGATTACTTGCTGGTTCATCAAGTTTTTGGATTTAGCTGCATATCGAGCTGTCTTCTGCCTGCTTTGGGGAATTTATATATATATATATATATATATATATATATATATATATATATATATATATATATAGTAGTGTCAGAAAATTGAAAGTCTGAGTTCCTTCATGAAAGGCAGAAAGAAACACTGTGTTCTTTTCTTTCTAGGAGGGGGCAAAGCCATTGTATTGACAAATAACTTATTTTGCAGAACTAAAGCAGATTCTTGGTGCAGGGCAATCACTAAAACAAGCTGACAGTATTATAAACGTTAAATATAAGAAAAAATACAGGTTGTGTTGAATGAGTGCTCTGGCATGAAATGCCACAGCCATGAAAATTGTATGTTTTCCAAATGCTCATTCCAAATTTGGGATTAGATGCCATTTTTCAGAAAAAAAAACATTTTCGTACCTGATCATTGGTAAACTTGGTTGAACATAGCTTTCATGCCACTGAAATATAGATCAAACAGGAGGTAGCCTAGGACATAGCCTGGTGAGATTCCATTGATGGCACTTTTCTGTTTAGAGCAAACACCCCCAACTTCAACAATATGGGTTCTGTCATTGACCTACTTACCTTCCAAGGTAAGTAACTATGTACAAGTTAATGTTGCTTTGGAGAATTTGCCAGTAATCCTAGCATGGGGGATAGTACTGATGTAGTTGGCAAGGATCCAGGTAGGTGGCATTGACTATGTATACATTATGTGTGCCCTAAGTAACCCTTTTAAAAATACGTCATCATCATCAGGACCTTGTGGAATGTGCTGAAGACTTACAGCTGTTGAATATTACATATTATGTATACCTTTTATTATTGTTTTTGACAGATTGAAACTTTGATGAAGTTCTGGTACTTATTTCAACATGTGGGTAGGATTTTCTACTGGTTTGGATTATCTTTATTGCATTTGATTTGTTTTTTTTTCAGAGAAATGAGATTTGTTTTAGACTTTTTGCACATTTGACAGGCAGTTATGTTAGACATTTTATATGGGTTAGCTGAGTATTTACTAATTCATTTGTGCAAACATATGTGAGCGCATGTGTTATGTGTGGGGTCTATATTAGAACATCGAAGTTTCAAAACTTCGACTGTTCTAATATCGAACCCTATTCAGCGAAAGCTGAAACTATCGAAGCAACAGAAAAACAATTTTTTTCCTAGGGAAAGAATTTGGTTGTCCGTTTCTGTTGCTTCGGTACTTTCAGCTCTGTGGTGGAAAGTTACGGGTCGGGTTCAGGTAAGTGTGCAATTGTGTGGACGTAAGGGTTAGGGCGGGTTAGATGAGTTAGGGTTAGGGTGTGGGTTAGGTATGTGTGCGATTGTGTGGACGTGAGGGTTAGGGTGGGTTAGGTGATTTAGGGTTAGGGAGCGGGTGAGGTGAGTGTGTGATAGTGCTGGACCTCAGGGTTAGGGTTTGGGTTAAGGTAAGTGGATAGTTAGTGGTGTGTGTATAGTTTAGTGTAGGGTTAGCCATAAAATTTTAGGTGTATTTGTGTGGATTGCTGTTTGTTTGGTGTGCTTGTGTTGTGTTTATGTGTTTTGGAAAAGCAATTTTTTTCCCTAGGAAAAAATTTGCTGTTCTGTGTGTTCGATGTTTTCAGCTTTTGCTGAATAGGATTCGATATTAGAACATTCGAAGTTTTGAAACTTTGATGTTCTAATATAGGCCCTTATGTGTGTGTGTCTGTGTCTGTCTATCTGTAGTTTGTGTAGTTTGAGATTTTGTCCTGTAGGTTTTTGGGTAGTGGACATGAATGTGAGTGCTGAGGCCAAATTTAGAGAATACGTTTTTATGCATGGCTGTACCAAATTATAGTCTAAACCATCTTCCTGATTACCTTTTAGATCACGTGGCAGAACACTAAAGCAAATAATGAACTTTGATGGGGAGAATTGTCCAAATATGATTTTAAATAGAAATGTGCTCAGTAACATTTCAGCTTTTCTGTGTAGGGGCATCCATTTAAAACTCTTTAACAGTTCACAGTGATGAGTGTGCATGTCAGCCAGGAGTACATTGCAACAAGTTTTATTTTCAGGGGCATGCAATTTTTGAGAGTTGTCACTGTAATATAAAGCAGTAAGAGGGAGGGTATACTCAATTTTTGGCACAAGAACATTTCTAGCAAGTGAGTTTCAGGCAATTTAGGGAAGAAAATGAGAGACTTTGTAACACAGTTTTAGTTAAGCAAGGGCTTTGCTTGCTATTTTGTCGCATTGTGTAAATGGCAGGGAAGCGTCTACAAGGACGCCAAGATAATTTTGCTCTACTACAGTAGAATTCAGATATTGTGGCTATCATTTACTATGACCAGGTTAAGCTTTCTTTTTTACAGCTTTTGTGGGGGTGGTTGAACTGAATATTTTGGGACTAACTATTAGTCCATTGGCAGTCACCCAGTAGCATAGCATAAATAGGTTTTCTTGTGTTGTTTGTTCAAGTTCTAGTAAGGTTTTCTTAGAGGCTAGCAGCAGATGTTCATGAGCATGCAGGATAATGTTCAGGGAAGGAAGAACATGTGTTATATCTTTTATAAATAAAGAAAAAATTAGGGAGACTGAGAACATATCACTGTGTGTGGGGGGTGTAGTAATGGGTCACACTTCAAGCACTGGGCAGTGATTGCATAGATGGGCTGCACAGCACATGACATTATGGTCAGTTATAACTGGATTACTGGGAAGGGGTATCCAGCTGAGCAGTACAGTAATCATCATCTAAACGGACTTGAGCTGTGCTATGCTTTGGCCTTTGTAGCTGACCAGAGACAACGGTCAATGTAGCATCATCAAGACCATATGTGGTAGAGCACAGCTACATGTTCTGCACATAAACATTGGAAGTGTATCATGCATGTTTAGCAGTGTACACATCTTATCACACCTGTGCCAGCTATGTTTTATATTTGTAGGATGTAATAACTTGGTTAATGCCTGGCCTATATCACACCAGGCATCCACTTTTCTAATGGGGGCCATTATAACATCCACTCTTGATAGTCCCAGTGCAGGTAGTAAAGGAAATCCTTAGGGCCAGATTCACGAAGGCTTGCACGGAGTCTAAGAGTAGAGTAAGACTCCATGCAGCCAACATGTCCGCCGAGCAAGCCAGGAACAGCCGGTAGGGGCGTGCAACAGAGCTCTCAAAACGAGTCCTACATGGACAGGGCTTGGATATGCAAATTACCTCAATTGCAGACAAAAGCTATGCAAATGAGGTAAATTTGCGATCCAGGAAACCCGAACCTGTCCGAGTAGGAGTAGTGTTATTTGCAGAAATCTACTCAGTTGACAACTGAGTACTGTTCTGCAAATAGCAAAATGAAGCTGTGACAGCTCCAAAAAAAGGATGCATTTACATGAGGAAGCATGCCAATGACCAAAAATACGGCCATTGGCAACGTTCAGTGATGCAAAATAAAAATAAAATAACTTGTAATTTTTCATCCTGATCTCCGGGGTTTAAGCGTAGCACAGCGCCACGCAAACGCGCTGGGCCCTAAAAACCAGAACATCAATAATTAAGATCCACAAATGTGGATTTTATTGCTAATATGAATTTATAATGCAAGGGAATGGGAGGCTGAAGACAACATGGCCACCGAGTAGAGGTTGCTAAGGGGGGAAGCTCAGTCTAAGAGATGTAACCAAGCATTAGTAGGCAATCCTATGCAAATGAGGGTTAGGATAGTGAATCGCAAGTTTACATAGCAAATGAGCACAGTCAGTGGAGTATAGGAGTAGGATAAGGGGAGTAACAGAGTAGAAGATAGGTGACATCACGAGGGGGGTATGTATGAAAGAAGTGAAGTTCATTGGAGCAGAGTGGCATGTGTCAGCTGTCATTTACACATCGACAGAGGTGTGTCAACAGGTAGGCTAGGTAAAGGCAAGAAATCGAAGGTGTATGCCGTGGATAACACTAAAGTTTCTTGCTGAGTGTGTATGCGCGCGGGTGCGCGCCTGTAAACCCGAGAAAGACTGTGTGTGCGCGTGTAAGCGTGAGTGCGCGTGTTTAAGCTGGAGTAAGCATGTATAATGCTGTTTAAAGAGTTGTAAGCGTGTTTGTGCTGGTGTGCATGCGTTTTAACAAGAATAAGCAAGTTTTAGTCAGTGTAAGCATGTGTGCGCGCATGTGAGCTGCTGTGCGCATGTTTGCGCTTGTGTGCGCGACGCTGCCCCCTTGAGGAAACAGAAAGGAAAAAGGAAGCACAACAAATAGTAGGAAGTTACCAGGGAGTACTAGCAGAGCTAGCAGGTGAAAACAATCAGAATCAGGCAATTACACAGACAGTACACTAGCCCAGCCCAGCACTTAAAACTCTGCAAACAACATTCCATTATGTTTCTCTCAAGAGACACTGCAACACTGCAGTAAGCTAATAGAAGTGAAAACTGAAAAAGCTTTACTGAGACAAATAAATGTTAGGGGCTGCCATTGCTGTTATAAGGCGACATATGCAACATGCTGAGGGTGGTGACAATGCAAATGCTGCTGGACAACCCACAGTGAGGAGACGGAGAAGAGTGTACAGGCCCAGGGTAACCTACCAGGGGCTACATGAGCTGGAGATAGTGGAGCGCTATAGAGTGGACAGAGACCTCTTGCAGCAAATTGTTGAGCTGTGCAGGCCATGCCTCACACACAGAACCAACAGAGGGGAACCCATCCCAGTGGAAACAAAGGTATGTGTTGGCCTAAGAATATTAGCAACAGGTACCTTCCAAAGACCAGCTGGTGATATGATGGGGATATCACAGGCATCAGCATCCAGGGTACTGCACCAGTTCCTGGATGCCATGTCAGCACATGTCGGTGATCATGTATATTCCTCAATTCCCATGAGGTATTGGCCAGCAATATGCGTCTCTTCCAGCAAATAGTGGAATATCCTGAGGTAGTGGGTGCAATAGACTGCACGCACATATGCATCAAAGCACCAGCCGGTGAGCGGGGTAGGGTCTACTTCAACCGCATGGGCTTCCCCTCCATCAACTGCCAGGTCGTGTGTGATGCCCAGGGCATAATACTGAATGTGTGTGCTGGCTGCCCTGGAAGCTACCATGATTCCCATATCTGGCATCTGACGCAGCTGTACCAGACATTTGCCAATGGGGACATCCCACATGGTCACCTAGTGGGGGATGCTGGCTATGCACTGGAGCCGTGGCTGATGACACCCATCAGAAATGCACACACACCTGAACAGGTACGCCATAATGAGGCACACGCACAAACACGAAATGTAATCGAGTGTGTGTTTGGCCTGCTCAAGTCACGGTTCCGGTGCCTGGACACATCTGGTGGAGCCTTGCAGTACTCACCAACTACATGTACCCAAATTGTCATGGTATGTGCTATGCTACATAATATGATCCTGCAAAAACAGCTGCAGCAGGACCAGCATAGGCCTGGGCCAAACAGCCCCCCCACCATTGCCAAGGCCATCACAGGTAGACCGTGACTCGGAGGAGGAACAACCTGAGCCTGCCCCAGTAGGCAGAAGGAGGCATGCCCAGTATGCTTTGGCCTTGGCAAAGAGGCAACGCATAGCACATACACTGGCTCAGTAGGAACTCTGGAAATTATACCTCTTTCTGACTCGCACATATAGTAAAAGGGATGCTTAACTTGACACTACCTGTTTTCAAACATGTATAGGGAGTGTAGTATGTGCATCCGACATAGGCAGCCCTGCAGCACCACCTGAGGCATGATTGCCATGTGTTAAGCAATATAAAGCAGTGCTAAACAGCATTTACCACCATGTAGTATATGTAAACAAAATCGCACACACCAACTAGCACAACTGTGGTCAATGTTGAGTAATATTGGGCAACGTTCAGCAATGTTGGTTAATGCTGAGCAATGTCGGACAAGCTTGGCCTAAGTAGGGCATAGCTGAACAAAAGCCAACATGCTCATATTTGCTCTACTGGCCCTTAAGCAGTCTGGTCTGCTCAGTATGAAAATATAAAGCAGTGATGGGCCACAAACCCAGGATACTGTGCACTATAGACATAGTACTGAACCACTAAACTATGACAGTATTGCAGTGGTCAGCCTGTATGAAGAAATGTTGATAAGTCTATGCAAAGTATCTCATGGAAACCTTGCAGGCACAGCATATACCCTGTCGAGTTATGACACAAAGGTGAGGCCTGCAGTAAGAATAGAACCTGACTTTCAACACACACAGTAAAAATGTTAATATTGGTCATGTTCACACACATCAACAAATGTAGTGGACCTCAGACAGCAACATACTGAAAGGTCACACTGGGCATGCTCACACACTTGAATAAATGAGACAAATGTCAGGCAACAAAACACTGAAAGTCCGAACTGGGCATGCTCACACACTTAGGCCATGTCTGAATACAGCAGTGAGCCACACATATCCAGCAGTTGCATGTGTTAAACCAGGAACCTCTCACTATTCAGCAATCCACCCTGAGCACAAAGTTATATGACAACAGACACATATATAATATAGTGGAACCTTGTCATAATCAAATATGTTCTGCAGATACCTAAGTTGTTCATAGAAAGTGGGAAAGCAAAGAAGATAAAAAAACCTGCAATCAGTATCATCAATAAACAATGTGCATCCCGAACATTATCATAGGTTCAGAGGTTGATACTAGGCTATCTGCCTAGGGCATGTACAAGTCTAGCCAGGGTGTGTTTGGCTTTCGCAACCCTGTCAGATTAGTAGACTGTGCCTGTGAATAGTAGGTCACACAAGATAGCCCATTTACATTTAGTCTATTGTGCCTCTTGTCAAGCACGGACCCAGAAGATATCCCAGGGGTAAACATACAATCACCCATCCACTTGTCAAGATGTATCTTGTAGGTGGTCAGCGGGTGGCTCTGCCTATGCGAAACCGGGATTACATTCTGGAGTGAGTGGAGCCTCTGGGATAAGAATCTGTCCCTCCAGCATGTCCTATTAACATCTGTGCTGAGGTTTATGCCCCTGGAGTGTGTAGCTCCAAAGGAGTCGGATATCCCGAGGTGGAGCATGTCCATTAATTCTGGGTTGGACATTTCCTTAAACAACAGGCACACATCACATCCGAGTAGGCGGTAAGCGACTGAGTAGAGCTGGAGTTACTGTATCCAAACTGCACAGGGCATCTGTGTGAGTCCCTAGATCTGCTTGTTGAGGAACTTTTGTGGCCATTACAGTTGCTGCAGGTGTCAGATAAGGTACATCCCAAATGGGGCATTGTAACCAAGTATGGTCGTGATGAGTATAGGGGCACAATAACCTCACTTGATCTAGATGTGAAACCATATGGGGTAAGGTGGGCTATATAGAAGGTCTGTCTAACCACTTTGGCAACATGATTGTCAAAGGCGAGAGTACAAACAAGTCGTGTCCCCAAACCCCTAACAACTCCTACCGTACGTAATGGATTACCACCTATGTGGTAATGTGTGGGCATGTTGTTATTCCCAAAGGGGATGACTATGCATCTAATGGCATTTAGCTGTAAGCCATGGCTCTGGCACCAGTCATCCATCTCTGTGAGACCTGTTTGAGTATGCATGTGCCAGCTGGAGAGTTGATTATGGCACCCAGTTTGCAGTCATCTGCGAACATGGTCAGCCATATTCCTCCTGTGTTAGCCTGTACGTCAGACAAATATATACTGAACAAGAGAGGTCCCAAGACTGAGCCTTGTGGGATGCCACATGTAATTAGTGTATAGTCAGTCATGGCACCTGCAATACTGACCATGTGGGTACTATCCCTGATCCAGTTAGCAATCAATTTTGTGAGATATGTGTCGATATCGACGCTGGTGAGCCTATGTATAATGGCCGAGTGGGGTATTGTGTTGAAGGGTTTTGCAAGGTCCAGGTAGGCTGTGTGGACAACCTTCCCTACATCTATGGACCTGGTAACTGTTTAAAGAATATGAACAGGTTCAAGAGGCAAGATCTGCCCACAACAAAGCTGAAATGTGTAGGACCCAGTGTCTGTAGGTTCCCGATGTCTATGTGTATGAGTTCCATGACAATACGCTCCATAGCTTTGCAGAACAGGCTAGTTAGGCTTATAGGGCGATATTTGCAAAACCACAAAGCACTCACGAACAATTCTTGCTATACCACAAAGAAGGACTCCGCAGCAACTTTATAGGGCGATATTGTCCGGGGGCCGTTGTGGCACTACCTCTGTAGAGCAGGACCACCGTCACTGTACGCCATTCCTTGGGTACATATCCTGTAGTAACTCTGATATTGAACAGTGACTTAATGTGATGGTTACGTTTGTCATGAAGCTCATGTAAGACGCAGGGCGGGACACCGTCTGGTCCCATTGATGCTGTGTTGTCTGCTTTGGGGAGGGCAGCACTCACCTGTTCATTTGTGATGTCAGGGAGGTTACACTCTGTTGGGATGGACAGTTGCTCCTTAGGGGGGGATGGGGGGAGACATCTGCACTGAACCTGTTTGCCAGGATGTTGGCAATGTCTGTTGGTTCAGGGTATGTTTAGTCAGTATGCAGTAACTCACAGCATATCAGTGAGTGTCCATCCAGGTTCCTGACATAACTAAAGAAGGCCTTGTGATTATCCTAAGTGTCTGGTGCAATTGTCCATTAGAAGCAGGCCTTAGATGAATTCACGAGTGATTGTAGCTTTCTGCTAGTACAGATCACAGCTGCCTTCCCTGTCTGGGATTGTGCTCTATCATGTAGTAGCCTCCTCCTTTCATTGTATAACTTATTAATGGCCGAGGTCCACCAGACAGGTCCCCTGCCATTGGAGGAGTGAGTCTTGTTGTTAGTTGGGATAGCACGATCCATGCAGTCCACTAGGTGTCCATAGAATGCGTTTGTAAAGGATTCAGCGGTCTGAGCCATATTTACCACTGTCCCAGGGTCTTTAAAGGATACCACCTTGGTTTGGAGAAGTGTGACATTTGCTTTTGAGAAGTTCACCAAGATTACCTAGGATGGATGTGGGGACGGGATATAGATGTCCAGTGATATAAATGTATGGTCTGACCTTACCAATGAGGGGTATACCTCTGGTGTGGAACATAGAGTCCCCATGTTGGTGATAATCAGGTCCAATATGTTTTCCCCTCTTGTGGGTGTGGTGACCGGTTGTGCCATAGCATTTGAGTTTACAAATAGTAGCAACTGTTGGGCAAGGGTGTTGGGGCTTGAGTAGTATCCCCAGTCAATGTTTGGGTATTTGAAGTCACCCAATATAATGGTGTTTGGGGAGAGCTTCATATTCTCCAGTGTTCCCAGGAAAGCCGAGTGTGGGTCCTGAGTTTGGGAGGGTGGTCTGTAGCAGGCTACGAACTGAAAGGTAGTTTTGCACACTGTTAGTTGCACATGTATAGTCTGCGATGCTTCGTGCAGTGCTACTAACCCGGAGGTGTGTGTATCTGTGATGTATATGGATACTCCCCCTATTTGTGTTGGCCATTCTGAGTCTTGTGGTCAGAAAACATGGTATGAAATATAACCTGGTAGTGCTGGTGTGCATTTCGGAGCCTGAACCAGGTGTCTGTTACTGCAAAGATATCGATATTCTCCATACTGAGGAGAGTCCTGAGTGGGCACATTTTGAGGGTAACACATCTGGTGTTGAGCAGCATTACCCTTAGTTTCTTTTACCCTGTAATGTCTATGGAGGTGGGTTTGTCTTTTGAGCCTCACTTAAAAAAAGCACTATGGGGGTGACAAGAGCCTTAGCCAGTATTCAAAAGTCCAAGGGTGACAGGTGCAAGCTGTCCATAGTGAAGCTACGTGGCATGTCAAGCATGTCACCCCAGGCTGACAGACACTGGATCCCCTTTGAATGATACCAATATGTTAGCCAACTATTAAAAGTGATCATTTTGTCTGTATACTGTGACATCATTCTTGGTGAGTGTAAGATGCTACACAAGGTCAGGGTCATACTGGCCTGGGCTACATGATCAGAGAGTTCCACTATGTATCATGTCATGTGGTCCAGGGAGGAATGTCTGAGGTTATTCGCACCAGCATGGACAATGATGGAGCCATTTCTGTACTTGCTTTGGAGTGACCTGAGTGCATGTGTTATGTGGCAGATCCTGGAACCCAACAGACAGCTCAAAGTGACCATCCCCTTGTTCGGCCTGGTGAGTGGGACGTCAGTGTGTCTGACAATAAGTGTCACCTATTACAAGTGTATTAGGTGTGTTGTTTAGCCCTAAGGGCAGTGACTGTGTGGCACACTGACTTTGTGAACTATGTAATATGTGGGTATTGTAGTGGGGTAGCAGTTGTTTGTGTGTCTGCCTTGGAGGTCTCTGCGGCTTAGGCAGAGTTTATTTAGAGCCTCCGAGTATGTTTATGTGTGATAATGTAGTTTGATTGCTGTCGCTATAGTTCTATGTGAGACTGGATTTGTGGTGTGTGTGGTTACCTTCACCACCTGATAGACTGTGCTAGTCATGGATCGAGAGAGCTCAGCCTCCTGTATGTCTATATAGTTGCATCTATCACATATATCTGAGTTTGTTAGGAGGAGGAGAGGGTTGTCTGTGTACATAAGGCAGTTGTGACATTGTGTCAAAATTCCAATATTCACCAGCTGGACTGGAGAGTACACACGAAACCGACCCCTGGACATGCCAGGATATTATGATGACATTCTCTGTTGACTGATCACAAAGGATCAGTAGGGTGTTAAGTGTGCAAAAGAGTATAACAGGGGTTTAGCGCCCAGGTTTGTCGGTGTTTTGTAAAGAGTAGCTGCAAAGGAGTCCAGACTGAACCATGACACCTCCTTCAGCTATGTCATAAATAGCAATGTACACTCATATATGTCCTGAGTCAGGGCCAACTGTACCTGATTGACAATGCCGACATCCTGTCAGACAGGCCCATATATACATACCCACCTCCCACTGACGAAAGGCCCTATCATCATACCAGGAGATATCACATGTAGAATGGATAAACAGCTCCCCCCAAAGCCGAAAGCATGGCAGCAATTGGATTGCATTGTTTCCCTATATGTGTCATGAGTGAACTAGAGAACAAACAGACCCTGCACCTGAACAGTCTGTTGAGTCTCACCCTCTCCACAGGATCTGAAACCGTTGAATGTGTTACAGCAACATATGGCACTCCCCACAAGTGTTGGTGCACAACACACCATGGGAAGTCTAGTCCAATAAGCCTATGAAGTCTGATCTGCAAGGCTATGGAGTCCATCATGACTGAAGTCATAAACAGAGCTATTGGAAGCTGACAAACACACAACCCTACCAACTGTGGTATGTTCATGGACAGATCATGGTTCCCAAACATGCTAGACTGTTTGCAAGGCAGCCACCCAGGACATACATCACTGAACGGAGCTACACATGTCCCACATAGACTTTGAATAGCCCTTTATCAACATCCCAGACACATGTTGTATCCACAAAATCAACAATCTGTGCATAAATATGTGTTGTCATATGAAGGAATGGCAATTTGTTCACAGATAGATCACACAAACTAAGAATTGTGGGGTCCTGTTCAAGCTGTTAACACCTGCTGATCCACATGGTTCATTCCTGGGATTGCATAAAACAAAGTGTACACACATTACCATATCCAGTAGGATGATGTCAGCATCCTACAAATATAGCAGGAGAAAAGAAACCACCCAGTAAAGTATATAGCACGTTGAGTTAATGTGCATCTCTCTAGTATCATAACATAGTTAGGTAGGGGTTCAAAACCTGCAATTGCTGACTGTGTGTGTGTGTGATTTCCTTTGAGAGGAGTGCCCTTTTTGGAGACTGGGAAAACACATTAAAAGAGGTACAATCCACTTTGGAAAGTCTGATGATGTCAGCATCCTACAAATATAGCAGGATAATATAAACCACACATTAATGCATATAGCTTGTCGTGTTAATGTGTATCTCTCTGGTATCATGACATAGCTAGGTAGGGGATTGAATCCTGCATTTGCTGACTGTGTATGTGGGGAGGTGTGTGATTACCTTTGAGAGGAGTGCCCTTTTTGGAGACTGGGAAAACACATCAAAAGAGGTACATTCCTCTTTGGAAAGTCTGATGATGTCAGCATCCTACAAATATAGCAGGAGAAAACAAACCCCCCAGTAAAGCATATAGCGCTTTGTGGTAATGCATATCTCTCTAGTATCATAATATAGTTAGATAGGGGTTTGAATCCTGCAAATGCTGACAGTGTAGGTGTGTGAATACCTTTGAGATAAGAGCCCTTTTTGGACACTGGGAAAACACATCAAAAGAGGTACATTCCTCTTTGGAAAGTCTGATGATGTCAGCATCCTACAAATATAGCAGGAGAAAATAAAACACCCAGTAAAGCATATAGCGCGTCGTGTTAATGCATATTTCACTAGTATCATGACCTAGTTAGGTAGGGGTTTAAATCCTGCAATTGCTGAATGTGTGTGTGTGTGAAAGAGACACTGTTGGTCAATGCGGTGTGGGTTTTGCTTTTACTATGGTATGACATATCAGGATTAAAACAGTATGTGCATTGCATACATCAGGTATCTGTGTGGCAAATAAATATATGTACATGTGACCTCAATTAGTACATAGGTGTGAAGCCTGCATACTACATGAATACATTTGTTTCCTTTGACAGATTGTGCCTCTGCTTCTCAGATTGTAGGTCACATATGTATGTATGTGACAAGGCCGGCCACTGTAGTGATCTGTGGCTGAGGTCATCTGTGCCACACACACCCATGACAGTTACTATAGAGTAGTGTGAGTGAGGGTACACGCCTGGGGTATATGTCAGACATGTTCATACACAACAATGTCTGGCAATAATGGACAGTCATTATAGGTGTACAACAGCCTTGTGGATATGCATACAGGCCCCTAATGTCTTATGTGATACATCGAGGGACTCCACAATACCTCTGGATATGTGGATACCAAGGGACAGATGACATAACACTTGGCTGTATGTACACATTGGTACCCGACATACATGTTGGGGGCTACCACCTATGTGGTACTGTCGGGATAGTATGTATAGTAAATGTGGATGACTATGCTATAGTTGGCTTAGAGCTATACAGCATGTGTCAGACAACAGGTATCTGTCTGTATATTACCCTTGTGTAGGTATGTGTCCCATCCAGAGAATGCATTGTAGGCCAATGCATGCATTTACAGATGTGGATGGACATATCCCTAGTGTGTTTGCATGTACCTAAGAGGGCTATATGCCAAACAGGTGTGGTCCCAGGAACGGGTGGCGGTCAATACCACTGGTTACTGTTATAGTATAGTACCAGAAGGATCCAACTGTTACTGAGTTCCCTACATCTGTGTATCAGTTGTCAGGACATCATCTGATGATTGGTTATAATCATGCTGTTGAGGTTGTGTATACTACCAGAATGCAAAATATTGACAGATATTAACAGTATCACCCACAGCATAGTGTCAAACCATGTCATACACACACGTGTACCTATGTTAGTACATATCTGTAGTAGAATGCATACTGACCATCGAGAGATACTATGAGATGTTAACAATGTGTAATACAGGGTATGTCACACGTCCCATGTGTCCACTATGCACGTACATGCAGACAGTGCGCACCCACCATGTTCACAGATGTGCACCTGCTAATCTGTACTGCACACATCACACACGTACTGTCCACTCACTAACACATGCTGGCAGCACTATACACTTCAGCCAAGTGGCACATGGGCAGACAATACATACTCAGACTTAACACTGGTGTAAACAATGCTACATTGACAATCATAGCTTTGATGCATCATGCCTGCTCATATATACCTACAAGGATATCATTACACTTTCCTGTTGACAACATGCTAATATTGCTACACTGCTATAATGTCACCCTGTGCATCAGCACCATGTTAGCCTGTTCCTGCATCAATGTTACAGATGACAGGAGGTGGCACAGGTGTCATCATATGCACAGGGTGTGTTGTTGGTTTGCCAGAGCCCAACATTGACCCATCCAATCAACATGTATGTGTGTGTGTGTGTGTGTGTGTGTGTGTGTGTGTGTGTGTGTGTGTGTGTGTGTGAGGGACAACAGTACAGCACGGGCCAATGTTGATGTAATGTGTGTGCGTATGTGTGAGCCCTAGTTGTTTGGTTAATGTGTGTGTGTCTGCATGCACACAGCTCCACCATGTGGCTGCCATATACGGGAGGTTGTGGGACAGCCACAGACTGTACCTGCCAGGCTGTACAGATCATTGTCTCTGGCCATGGACACGGTACCTGTGCCTGGCAGGGTTGCTACGGACAGTATCGGGTACCCACCCTGACTGGGTACTATCATCAGAGGCAGAGGTATGTCGAGTGGACCCATGTCCCTGCTGGGACTGGCCAGAGCCACGTGGTCTACTAGGATGGTCAATCGACAGGCCAGCCCCAGCATTGCTGGGGCTGGTACTGCCACTACGGGAGCAGCTGTGATCTGTGGGCCATCTGCGATGACTGCCAGCCATTGATGTTGCTGGCATACATCTGCGTCAATGTCTCAACCATCCCGCATGGTCCTGGCTCATGGAAAACACATTGTGGAGGGCATCTAATGTCTCCCCCCAATGTCTATCAATGACTTCGGTGTAATTCCGGATGGCACCGGCAAGGTCACGGATACTGTCATTGATAGCGGTGTTATGGGCCCTCTGCGCCCTTAGTCCCTGTCTGGTGTACCATTCCATATGTGCCTGTGCCTGCATTACAGCCCGGAACATACTTGAGGTTGTAAGACCTGTGAGGGCACGTCTGCCAGGGGCAGTACGACCAGCGGTGCTCCCATGACAACCCCTGGACATCCGCCTATGTGGTACTGTTCCAGGAATCTGGGTATGGCTGCTGTGAGGGGATGCAAGTGCCATGGATACCACACTATCCTGGTCAATGCCAACTGTATGCTGTCCCTCGGCTAAGGCCATTGGTGATGAGGGATGTATTGGCAGTATGAGTGTGCGCATAGATGGGGTGGAAAGCTGTGTACTGTTGATTGGCAGACCAATGACAGACCCTGTCAAACCTGCCTGTGCCACAATACATGTCTCATCATCTCCACTGTTTGTGGCAGTGACTTCAGGTTCCCTGCTGCATTCAGCCAACCCAACCTCAGCACCTGTGAGAGGAAGACAGGAAACACACTTTACAATCTGTACATGATGTTAGCACACATGAACACATGAACACATGCACACATGCACACATGCACACATGCATACATGCACACATGAATACATGCACACATGCACACATGAACACATGAGCACATGAACACATGAACACATGAACACATGCACACAAATACACTCCTCACTACAGCAGATACACACACACACCAGCAATCCAACACATACTCAATAGTGCGTGAAGGTGGGTGACAGTATCACAAGGCAGTCACCTCACATGTATCAGCATGCAGAATATGTGTTGTTCAAGCCCATGCAGTGCGAGTGTAGATGGCCCTAGTTAATAACAGCATACATGTCTTTGATGCATGTGTGTAGTTGTTCAGTGTTTGGCTATACCCTGGAACACAATGTGTACATGGACACAACATTGTTGTGCAAGTATTATCAGCTCTGCAATGTCCTGTGCACCATCACTCACAGGTATACATACCATGGCTGCATGTGTTATCTGTGTGACACATAGATTTCCATGTCTGATTACAGTGTCTGTGTCCATAGCAGATAACAGTGGGCACAGGTGTAGCACATGCATGCTATGTACATGTGGTGCATGTATACTTGATGGAATCCCAATGCTCGACATGGCCATTGTACAGTGGTTATGGTGAGTGTGGGACATATTGCAGATATGTCGGTGCCAGCTATGACATGGCATGCTACACGACTGCAACATTAAACACCACACATACCCAATGTGTGTCATGTGACCTATATACCCAATAGCATTCCAGGACATATATGTGTCACTTTGTACAGATGGCGACTGCTATGCATATTGTGTATACTGGCATATATAAACACACACACAACATGCTGTGCATATTGTGTATAGGAGCATGTATTTGCACACACACAACATTGGGGTGCAAAACAATGACTGCTATGTGTAGTACTGTGGTCACTGTAACTGGATGGGGTGTAGTACCATGAGCCATCATCATCATGCATCATGTGGTCACTCAAGGCTACTAATGTGTGACAGACCACCGCCTAGCATGCTGTACCTGAACTGCAGTGCCGTGACTATGTTCACAATTACACAGCCACTTTGTACATGGGTGTGTGAGGTGCCCAATAGGGAGCATTGCCTAACATGACTGTGTTATGTGTTGAAGAGTGTTGCACAGCCCCATGATAGGCCTCTACCCCTGAGGTATATCATGTCTGCTGTGTGGATGACGTGGGATACTGAAGTGTGACCTTACAGCGGGTGTGTGGTAATGCCATGTGTAGCATGTTGAGGTGTACTGAGTATGATAAATGTGTTGTGATGTGTACAGCTTTAGCAACTATGCCTATCCAATGTGCAGTACGGTGTTGCCACAAGTGTGTCTGATGCTCTGTATATTGCATGTCATTGAGGCAGCTACTGACATTACTGAGCTGTGCAACATCTTACAGCAAACATGCACAGCATGCATTATGCGTAGGTGTGTTACGTGTACATGGCCTACACCTCACCTATGACATGCATATTTCATTACCAATATTGCAGTTATACCACACTCACCAGCATGGATCGTCTACCCTGCTGTCACACCAGAGGGACCTACAAGAATATGAGAGAGTTCGTCAGTGGCCACAACTGTGGCATTGCTACTGTGGGTTTGCTAAACTACAGTAGAACAACAGTCGACAGTCACAGGTGTACAGATAATATTCCAAATATCAGTATTGCACAACACTAGGCAGCACAACTGCTAAACACACAGTACACATCTCACGTATACATAATCTAACAATACAGGTAACTGTAGTCTACAGATAGGGCATGTTACCTGCACACTCCATGTCAACATGCTGGGTGGCTCCGGCCTCCATGACGACACATGTCTGTGGCAGTTGCTGTTGTTGTCCAGGAGGCGCCATGCTTAGGAGCAGCTCCTCCACTCTGGTGAGGGGGGGATGAATGGCCACCCCCCCATCTGTGGCAAGCTGTTGTCTATGGATATCAGCCGCACGCTGCCGGACATGTCTAATTAAATCACTGCAGTGATGGCGTACCTGCTCATATGTCCAGTTATGCATGCCTATGTCATTTACCCGACGAACAAGATCTTGCCACAGTGCAGCCCACTCATGCTGTTGCTGGCTGCTTCTGGAAAACAGCAGTGAGTAGTGCTGCACCAGGCTGTGGTGGATTTCCTCTTCTTCCGCTGCTGTGTAACAAGGATTACGTTGGTGGGCCATCAGCCTGAAAGAGAAATGAACAATATGTGTGAGTGAGTCCTGTGGCACACTTTACACCCTTAACCACAGATATCACTTCACTGCCATATATACCATCCGTTTGTCTCTCAGAGGATACACACATTCAATACCACATATTGGTTCTCAGGCCACAACTGACTAACAGTGCCTGGCACACTCTATATATCAAACCACTATACAACAGTACCTGGCACACTGTTTGTGACACAATGCACAACCTCACCACAGGGGTATATATCACGCTAATGCACGAACAAAGATGTCATCCATTGCAATGAATGTAAAGTACAGTTACAGTAGTACCAGTAAACCACCCTAGTCATTGATGCCATACCCCTGCCTAACATATGTGCACAGTTGTTAATATAGGTGGCATACTGCTGTAACAGAGTATATATGTTGGTAGATACACACGTATACCCTGTAACACACATATGATTGCGGGCATGGTACAGGCATAATTACACACACATCAGACAAACATACAACACACCACTGTATGCCAACACAGATGAGCTTTACCTGTGTACCATACAGTACTGTGTGCCACTACTTACAAACCCTTATGCCTGAGGTATGTACTCTGTGCAGACTACAGGAAACACACAAGACAGTGTTTCCAAGCAATGTGAACATACACCATACTGTGCTGTTTAGGCCTACAGCTTCAGGTAGTACTACAGTTCATATGGGAGTTGGATTCACCAGCAGTACCACTCACTAAGCATACATGTATTGCTTTAGCCTACAATGGAACACTGCAGTCGTCAACAAGGAACTACATCACAATGTGTATGCCATACTACTATGGCTGCCTAGCAATAACATACACATCTTTTGCTGGCCTCACAGCTAGGACAGACACTACCATGTCAGATACAACTTCACACTAAGCTATCACACCTTTACAGACCTTGCACACATTCAGCGTTACACTCATCCAACCTCACATAGCAGGTATTGCACTGAGTACATGTGTGAGTGCATAGTGTCATTGATAGGTAATATGCTATTGGCCCTAGGGCCTACAGCAGCCTAGCCATATGCTACCCTGGCCTTTTCCACACATGTACTTTGATTTCACTTGCCCCTGTCAACCAGAACCACAGAGGTGATTCCCAGGGTGTATTACCTATCTCCCAAACAATCATCAGGGGTATTTATGACAACTGCTAATGAGGAGCCTTGTTTGCTATTGCTAGGTGGTTTATTCCAGAGTATGGCATATCTCTGAGATAGGAACCTATCCCTCCAGCATGTGCTGTTTAGTGAGCTGACGAGGTTTAGGGCCCTAGAGCGTGTAGCCCAGAGGGATTGTGATATTTTGCCATGGTGGTTGTCACACAGCTATGGGTGTGACATACCTCTGTATGTCCGGCAGAGGTCACCTCTGTGTGGACGGAATGCAATACAGTCTAGCTGTGGTTTTGTGGGTCAGTCTGCATACGGCATCTGTTTGAGGCCAGTATTACCCTTTGTGAGGTATGTCTGTGGCCTTTCCACTTGCTGTAGTTGTCATGTGAGGTACATACCACATGGGGCATTGTGATGAGTAGAGGGGAACACTGACCTATATTTCCCTAGATGACACACCTGTTGTGATGACACGTACCACACAGACAGATTACAAGTCTAGTGTGGCACTGTCTTTATCAAAGGGGAGGCTACTGTCCACCTGTGTCCCATGTTCCCTTATCATACCTTCAGTGTTAGGTAGATTTCTACCTATGTGGTAGTTAATGGGTACAGTGTTTTGGAAAGGAGGGATGGCACTGCAGTATCGACACTTGTCTACAGTCCATGCCTTGGTCACCACACACCTGTTGTGGTACATATGATCCCATGTCTCTCTCTCTCTCTCTCTATATATATATATATATATATATATATATATACATATCTATACACATACATGTACACATCCATTGCTGTACATATAGATGTAATATAGGCACATGTACAGTCCACCTTTCATGGTGGGGATATCACTTATGCGACAGTTGTGAGATGTACAGTTATGTGATTATATTGCACAGTGTTGTGCAGAATGCATTTTGGTGTCCTCAGCCCATGTAGCTTTAGCAGGCCTCACTGGCTGTAACACAGCAGATCTGACAAATCAGTCCCACAGCGTTTAACCACCACATGACATATATCAGCACTGCATGCTGTTTTCTATGCCACACACTACGACCTACATAGATATATGCACATAACAACCTTCAACAACATATATGTGTCCACCCTTCACTAACAGTTGCAGTATGTCCCTTGCCCTATGCACATGTGCAGATACAGATAGATACATACTGCTGCCACATATAGATGATTTACAGTGTGTAGAGTACTCTTCAGGAACATCTACTACATGCCGGCATACTTATGAGTTACATACCTTACCTTTGTATTTCTCTGCTCCGTCTGTTGTTACTGTTTTGTTGTTTTTTTTTTTTTTTTGAGGTTTCTCTGTTTCTGTTTCTGTCTCTTTCGTCTGTGTCTCTGTCTCTGTCTGTGTCTCTGTCTCTCTGTCGCTCTCGCTCTCTATCTCTCTGTTCCTGCAATGATATTATTGCATGTGTGGACAGCAGGTGCAGCCTGCTTTTCTAGGTATCTGCACATGTGCATGTGACAGCCTCTGCACCAATTGGTGCCCACCATTAAGTAATTGCATACAGCCTGCTGTGTGGTAATTGCAATACTCACTGTGATTGCAGCCCACTGCTATAAAATGCTAGGTTAGGTAGGCATAGCCCTTTCAGCTTTCCAAGGTGGGGCCCATGCTTGTTTGCTCTGGACACTGTTGTGTCAGTCAGAAGGTTGGCATATGTCTCTTATCTGAAGCTAGGGTTGTAGCCAGTGATATGCATGTTATACTTAAACCTGAATGTTTCTGCTTCCAGTACACACTTCTCAGTGTAGACATTTACTCACCCCTCCAAATGCTAACACAGGATACATGGGAGTATGTACTTTCTTTCTGAATTAGACAATTAACTACCATACAAATGTAATCATTGCAATGTATTCCTGTGGCACATGCCCTGTTTGTGAACTGCTATACTGTAATTATTAAGTTACTCACTTCTGAACAGTTTGTGGTTTGTTTGTGTTGACATTAGCACAGGCTGCTCAAGACAACTGCACATATTTCAGTACTGAGCATGCCTACCTACACCCTTGGTTTTGCCTGAATACACAGGTATGTTGTACCTTTGGGTGGGGGTGCAGAACTGCAAAGAGCATTTTTTATTATTGTGTGAGGTTTATCTTGCTGAACATACAAGGTTGCTGTGTACCTGTTAGTCTATCAAGGCAAGTAGTCTGTCTGCGTAGCTCCCATCTGTGGACATATCCAGATGGTAGCTAGAGGTTAGCCTATTATTCTTTGTCTGTGCACCCCACCAGTCTTTTCAGCACTGGCACAGTGGCATTGTCACAGTTGGTTGCTAGCAGTACATGGCTACATCCTGTGATATTTCTGTGTTGTACTCCTACATAAGGGCATGCTTGTGGAACTCCTACCAAAGCTATTTGCAGAGTGTGTAACAGCAAGAATGCTGATATGCCTGTGTGTTTCTGCCTCTGCCAGGCCTCAGATACTCTCAGGAATATATTTGAACAGCCTCAGTGAAAGGTACATATAAGTGAGATACACCTGTAATATATTACAGACATATTTCAGTTGAGACTTTCTTGGGAATCGGAGCATATGTATTACTACACCTTTTCTGATGTGCAAGCAGTGTCTACTCTCACCTATTGACATTATTCATTAAGTATGATTCCCCACTTTTCTACCTAATGTTAGTACTTTTCAGAGTGATTCAGAGGGGCACAGCTAACATCTGTTTACAAATCAGGGACAACCCTGTAAAGCAGTCACAGTTGGGGAGTCTGGCCTCTGCCCTATTCAACTTTGCCAGTGTTTATCCTGGTCTGATACTGTGTGGTGTTTGTAAGGTGCTACTGTAACATTATTTCCTGCTAGAATGGCTGGTTCTCTTTTAGCAGTCATGTCATGCAATTCCACAACAACTGCTGGTAAAGACCCACAGAACAGGATTTGTGTTATGCCATTCCTAATTTCCATTTACATTCCCTCATTGTAATGCATGATATATTTATTTCAGCACCAAGTTATTCATATATCTGCTGTGGCTTAGTGGTAATTCATGCAGTCTATTGTGTCAATGGTCTGGGGTTCGAGACTGGCAGAGGTTTTTTCCTTTGCTGCTGAGCAGAACAAGGACCCTGACATAGAGTGACTAAGGCACTTTTAAGCAGTTGTAAGCGGGTTTGCACGGGTTTGCGTGACGCTTAGTGATGCTTAGCTAAGTGCACACATGCGCACACTCGCTTAAACCTGCTAACTACTGCTTAAAAGTGCTTACTCCCGCTAACCCCCGCGCTAATTTCTTTGAAAGAAAAGAAAATGGGGAGATAGGAAAGTGGTGAAAAAGGGGGCAGAAAGAGGGACAGACAGTAGGTAAACAAGCTCGGGATGTGCAGGACGGGTGTAGGGAAGGTCCATAGCTACCCAATTCTTTACCAGCAACAGCTGTGCATGTGCAATAAATTTGGAGTGAAATTTGAAACCTTCCACCCCTGGGAGAGGGGTGAGGACAACAAAGTATGTTGTACTGCCAATTATAATTTTCAGTTTACATGTCCAGTGGACATGTGTGCGAAATGGGCAGCTATGTATGGGGCGTCATTTTTTTAAGGGTACAGATTGCCCTTTTTTTAAATTTTTTTTCAGGTGAGAGTGAAAGTGAGGTAGAGGAAGTAGGCATGTTTGGGGAGGTAGGTTGGGGAGGTAAACAGTCAAGACAAACAAGACGCATACAGGGGTGGTGTATGACACATGGGGTGGGTGAACACAATTGACGGGGACAGATGTTTGGAAATCGCAAGCCCATGAGCCCACAGATGGTAACAGTGGAACTGAGATCCCCACCCATGGGCAGTCACCACTGCACCTTCACAGCCCCGAGGGTGGCTGTGCTGGGGGCTGCGTAGGATGGGCAGGCTCACCCGTGAGATGCGCCACTCTTGCCTCTAGCTGACGTAGGGGATCAGCGACTGAATGCTGGCTCTCCCTATGCACCACAACCTGGACCCTTCAAAGGGTGTCAGGTGGCCCTTCTCTGCCCTCGCCTGCACGGGGGGAATGAGCCCCATCCCCTGCAGCACTTTCACCCGAAGGTGGCACAGGGCCAATGGAGGAGGGGAGCCCGGGCTGGGCACCGGACCTGCTGGTGCCAGGTGCACTCGCCAGCTGAGGAGGGACAGGTGGATCCGCTGGGACCAGCCCTCCCATACATTCTGTGATTAGGTGTGTTTAATTACAACATAAACAACAGCATTCAAGATTAGTTGTAACAGCATGCAGTAATAATCCCATTAACCCAACACACCAAGGTTCCAACAGTTGAACAGCAAGCATAACACATGCAAATATTGAACGACAGTGGACATTCCAACAGCATGCAGGGATGATTGGTAGCAACAGGCCACCATGACTGTGGTGTTTGAACAGGGCACATGCATCAAAGTGAATGCAGATATTTATAGAACAACAGGACATATGTCCCAACAAATGTTTGAGATTACACATACCCATTGACGTGTGGAATTGCATGGTTTATGCACATACAGTAGGGTGTAGAAAGAAACCTCAGTTAACATCTTATAAGTACTTTTAGTCTACGCTGCATTTCTAGTGACTGCAGGTTTTTCCCCTACATGTATTATTACACTTACCAACATGCTTTAGGTTGTGTAATGGGTTTGGCTAGTTCATTATATACCTGTCCTATATCTGACACACTAACTGTCCAAGATGCAGATGTTACTGGTACATATTTCTTGCTTTTATTTATATTTCTTTATCTACATATCTGGATGTGTTCACATGACATTTTCAGTTCAATTTGTACAGAACCCTGCATTTCTTGTAGCACACTCACATTTCTGGGGAACAAATTAACAAGCTACTCGTGTGCCAGATTTACTTATGCATGCCAGCCAGTCACTGACTGTTGTGGACTGTATATATGCTTCACAGATACTAGCACTTCCATCACCCACTTTAGATGGGACTGCCCAACTGTGGGTTGCCGGCAATTATTAAAACAGTACTATTTGTATAATGCAAGGGTACAACAACATTTCAAAGTAAGTGACACAGACACACTCCAGGTTTTATACCTTTATTAATTACATTACACACTTTTCCACAGGCTCTCTCCTTTATTTGATATTACAGTGCATATGGAAGACATATTCAGGACATACTATACCTTTATTAATAGGTTAGAACACTCTTTTTCAGGCTCGCTCACTTATTTTATATGACAGTACCTGCAGAGATATTATTCCAGACATATTTTACCTTTCTTAATGGGTTACTACACTCTTTTTCTGGCTCTCTGACTTTTTTATATGACAGTACATGCAGAGGACTTATTCAGGGCATTTTATGGCTGTATTATTGGACTACAACACTTTCTTTCATGCTCTCTCCCCTATTTTATATAACAATACATGCAGAATAATCACTAACTTGCCTGGTGGTGCAGCCTTAGCAGCCTATATGCATAGGCTTGCTGATTCACAGCATGGTCACCTGCAGCTGTGAAGTAAATGAAGGGATATTGAGACATACCTATCCATTATACAGAATCAATTATCAATTCTTACATACTGAATTCCATGGCCACCTACTCAGTTGTGGGGCATCTTGCATCCCACGGGCCTCCTGTATCCATTGATTCAGTAGGTCCTGCTTCCATCTCTTCAGGTCTGCATGGTGGTGATGGACCTGCTCACCAGTCCGAGGAACGCCTGTGACACTGGGGAGGTCATGAGCTAACCGGTTCCAAGCCTCTGCCTTGTACTCCGTCCCTTGGAACTGGCCCTGCAGGAGTCTTGACTCATGACGGTGGACAAGGAGCCAAACCATGTATTTCGACTCCTCGATGCCCCAACGTTGCGCTCAGAAGCATGTACCCTCTCAAGCACCAGCCATTCTAACTGCAGATGTGAGCTACAATTAGTTATGGCGAGTATTCCCGCCTATGGGGCTTAAATATGCCGCATTTCCCACACTTTTTTGTGATTGGCCGTTTTTGAAAATTCTCGGCTGACTGCAGACCTGCTTAGTAATGGTTAATCTACCATTTCTAAGTATATGTATGTTAACAGTGGCTGTTTCTCCTAAGCTGTCATGGCTTAGTGGTTCAGTACTTTGGTTATGGTGCACAGAGTCCTGGGTTCGAACCTTGTCATTCATTTTATTTTAATACTGTCCAGACAGGCTAGGGGGTGTGGCTGTGTTTAAGCAATTTTGCTCTACGTTGCTCCACTTTGCCCTACGGTGCGCTGGTTGGCGTGCACGTCCGCGCAAACCGATTGTGCTGGGTAAAGCGCTATTTAACTATGGGCAACTCTATTGCACTGGGTAAAGCGCTATTTAACTATGGGCAACTCTATTGCGCTGGGTAAAGCACTGCCAAACTACAGGCACCTATATTGCACTGGGTAAAGCGCTGCTTAACTGCGGGCAATTATACATCAGGATCCTTTAAAAATATATATTTTGTTCACTGATACATAAGCCATTTCACTGCTTTTTAGTAATATTTTAATCATATATGTCAGGTATTATTTCATATATTGATTTAAAACATAAATAGGAAGGGGAGTGGTGGCACTTGAACCGTGAATGCCTCCTCTTTGTGTGAACGCTCTACCATTACACTATTGCTATTTGGTGTAATTTGCATAAACATTCTTTCTTATGCTCTTCCATGTCGGGATTGCTAACTGCAGCTAAGCAATGGGCACACCCACGCACACACACGCAAATATGGGCAGCTATTTCGGGAATATAAAAAAAATAAATTTAATGTTTTACTTTTTATAACTGTGATGGAGGTTTATAATGTCAGGGAGTGTGGTGTTGGGTGCATGGACATTTGAGCGGACTCGCTCATCTGTGTTTACATTTTTCTTTTCGAACTCTTGCAGGGGCGTGGACATTTAGACTGCTCGGCAGTCGGACACGCCCCCTGCTTTCCTACACGGTCCGTGTTAGACTTGCGGTTGAGTCAGCGTGCCCTCATGAATATTCATGGCATGCTGATGTCATACCATTCAACTGCAGCCTCAGAGTAAGACTTATTTAGTCTTACACGGAGGATTCGTGAATCCGGGGGATAGTCTTCTTTGGGCACAAATTTGGAGCCCTTTCTGCTTCTAAACTGGAAAAATGCCTGATACCTTTCAGTTTATCACTGTGAGTATATGACACATCAAACCAGGTCTTGTATATGTTGTTGTGAAACATGAGCAGTGATCCCAGCAAGGCTGTGTGGCCATGTACTAGTGGCCAGCACATCACAGTGAACCTACCATTACTTGATGCATGAGCATTGACCCCAGCAAGGCTGTGTGCCCACGTACTAGTGGCCAGCACGTCACAGTGAACCTACCATTACTTGATGCATGCTTCATGAAGTCACTGCATAGAAATATCGTAGTGCATGGCATTATAATTAAGTGATTCAGAGACTTTTCTAGCAAAGAACCTAATTGATGACAGGATACTCAAAAATGTATAAACTTGCACCACTTGTGAGTGGGATGCCATTTTCATTTCAGTATAGTGAGTATTTATTTATTTATTTATACTTTATTGACTGGGTTAGTCCTACTAGGCCAATGTCCTTTTTTCAGTGGAATCCCAAGGCAATAGTCATACTAATTAGTGGAAATTTGGCCAGGGCACTGGGGAGCTTTTGCTACTCTTTGGTGCTACTAGATGGTGCTGGATGGGTCCTACACCATCAAAGAAGAGGCCTAAGGGAAGCAGCAACATGAAGGAGAAGAGAAAAGCTATGGAGTGTTTGAGGTGGAAAATGAGAATTTGGAGAAACAAATGTTTGATATGGACCTTTAGAATGTAAACAAAGATTCCTGTGTGGTGAATGTTACAAATGAGCCGTGTTTAGCTGTCTCCATGGAGAAGGAAGTAAGCAAGCCTGTTGACATGGTGCAGATAACAGAACTGGTGTGAAGAGGGCTTGCAGACGATGTTCTGTTAAAAATAAGCAAGCACTGATCCAGGTGACTGTGTTTCTTGGGGCAGGATGGCAGATAACGGTTTTGGAAGTACTGAGGATGGTAATGTTGAGAAGGACCCAACTGATGTGGCAGCAGAGAATGCAGCAGTTAAAACTTATGCAGCAGTGAAAGAAAGTGAAAGACGAAGGCAGCAACAAACTGAGGAGGTGCCTGATTTTGTGGCAGCAATGATCGCAGTAATTAAAAGTTACGCAGCAGTGACAGCAGGCAAAAAATAAGATCAGCAAATAACTGTAAGCAAAACTGATTTTAAAAAGAATAGAAGGCCAAGTGTGAGAATAAGAACAAAAATAACACCGAATGGTGAGATATTATGTACGGGATAATTTAACTGTTGCGAGTTTTAATATGCATTCAAGGTTTAACAAGTGAAAACAGGTGTGTTGTTTATGAGAAGATGAAGGGCGATGGGGTTACTAAATCCAGTGCTTTATTCTGCATCCTTAAACTTGCCTAGAATATTAAAGTGGGTAATGGAACAGAATGAGAACTTAATAGTGAGATGCTTAAATAGATGGATAACAATTTGTGGGAGATGATGAGAATAAAAAAAGAGAAAAAGAAAATGTAAACGAAAAAATGAACAAAAATCAAGAAAAATACTAACTTGGAAAATAAAAATTAATGACATCGAGAAGGATAGAAGGATGTTGTATAATAACGTGATGCAAAATATTATTATGTACATCCATGGGAAAATTTACCAGACGTGATTAAAGCCATTAAAGTTAGCAAAAAGTGGTGTAACAAGATTGCAGGCATACCTCACAACTGTACTTGTTTTCGCAGAATGTCCAGATTTTTGCCTTATTTTTTTGGTCTGTTTCCCATAAAATCTGTGTTTTTTCTGGCAAAACATTGACGAATGAAGTAACTAAATAATACTAAATAATGATCTACATTTGAGTTTCTGACTTCAAATTCTTCAGAAAATACTTAATATTTCAAAACCTGTTATACCATCAACTTTCTAAGTTTATAGGAGAAATATTTAAACTCTGTCCCTACTTTTGGGCCTTTGTCCCCCATTATTTCTGTCATTGTCCAGACTTCCTGTACTGAGAAGTTGAGAGGTATGATTGCAGAGTGTCAGAATGTCCTATGGAGAGTGGTAATAAATACATTACCAGTAAAAGGGAACTTGCTGTATAAAAATAAAGCTGAAAGAGTGTCATTAATTTATTGGAGGAGACGACAACAGACCATGGGCCAGATTCAGGAAGCCTCCGTGTAAGAGTTATAACTCTTACACGGAGGCTGCAGTGAAACTGTGTGATGTCAGCATGTCATGCATATGCATGAGGTGCATAAGGCATGCTGAATCACACTAGTAACTCTTACACGGTCCGTGTAAGAGAGTAGGGGGCATGTCTGTAGGCTAAGCCCTGCAAGCGGACACGCCCCCGGAAGACTAGAATGGCTGAAAGTAAACAGCCACGAGAGAGGCCATGGAAATGTGCATAAACACACTACACAACACATGCCCCGATAGACCATCACTGTATAAAGTGAAGAGATGTAATAAAATTAAATTAAAACCTTTTTTTTTTAAAACCCCGTAAATGTTTGCTACTGTGTGCGCCTGTGTGCTACTAGTGCAATCACAGTTAGCAATCAGTGGAAAAGGATATAAGAACTAAATATGCAAAGTAAGCCAAGAAGTAATAGCTTAGCGGTAGAGTTGCCGGCCTAAGAGTAGGCAGGCAGGGTTCGAGCCCCCACAACAACCTTTTTTTTTTTTTTTTGTAAATAAGCACTAAAAAGCCCCCTGACAGTATTGTACACATGTAAATGTATTCCCTTTTGTAAAATGGAATGAAATGGAGCATATATTCTGAAGTAACACAATAACAAAATAGTCAGAAATGTACTGATAGCTAAGCTGCTGTGAGACGGAGTGCCCGTAGCTGAGTAGTGTTAAAAAGCTGTAAACTGCGTGCCTGTTGCTAGGCATCGGTTTAACAGAGTGAAACTGTTTGCAACTAGCTGTGCTGAGCTGAACATGTGTGTCACTAGCCAATTAAGGTTTATCCCAGCGCACACCGTTTGCGGCTCCCACAAGCTAACTGCCAGTGCGCATGCGTTAGCTCAGCAACGAAGCGCAGACCTGGTTTTAAGTGCTTAAAAGTGCTTTTGGCATGTTTGATTGACAGGTCTCAACTCATTTCTGTCAGGAAAATCAAAAATCAGTTGCCAGATTCGAACCCAGGATACCATGCACTAGAGTCAAGGTACTAAACCACTAAGCCATGACAGCAATACCTAGAAATGCAGAAATAGCATATATATGGGATAAAATCCAGAATGGAGCATGATAAAGCATTTTCAGTGAAGTAGATACAATTCCAAAATGGCCAATCAGAGAAATGTGCGGGAAAATCGGCATATATAAGCCCCATAGGCAGGAATACACAGCAGAAAGGATTGTAGATCAGAGCTGCAGTCAGAATGAGTGGAGTAGGTGAGGGACGTTGCTTTCGAGCACAGCACAGGTGCGTTGAGGAGTCCAGATACATGGTCTGGCTCCTTGTCCACCATCACGAGGCCCAACTCATGCAGGGCCAGGTCTCATGGGGAGCATATAGGGCAGAGGCATGGGACCAGTTGGCTCGTGATCTGACCAGTGCTACTGGCATTCCACGCACTGGTGAGCAGGTCCGTCACCACCATGCGGACTTGAAACGACGCAAGCAAGACCAGTTGTCGAATGGATCCAGGAGGCCCGGATATGCCCAACGCCCCACTACTGAGTAAGTTACATTTTACTTATGTATGTAAGGATTTCAACTAGCTGATACCATGGAGATGTGTAGTCCAATATTACTTCTTTTGTATTACAGCTGCAGGTGTCCGCTCTTAATCACGAGATGCATGCCCGTAGGCTGGTGCGGATGCGCCACCGTGCAGGTTAGTAACCCCACCCAGTACTTGTAAATAAATATTATACTGTAGCATGTATCAGAACACTGCAGTGTGTTGATTAAAAGTAATATAATGTGCAAGCAAGATTTGAAAGTCTGCAGGTATGGCTGCAACAAGTTCATCAGTATGCAAGTGTAACTGGAAATATAATTGATAGAATTAAACAGTGCTGTCATACAGATGTCCCACCATTAATTAAATATAGTGTAACCTGCAGTAGTCTCAAGAGTACAGCTTCAGAATCTGAGGTAGTCACATGTGAGATATATCCCTGTTGAAATGCTGAATCATGACAGAAGTGAGGCTGTTGGAAAGTGTTTGAATCACCACTAGTCTAACATGTGAACAAAGCCTAGAAGTAGCAACCTGAACTGTGAATTTGCAGGAAGTGTGAGACTGACAGAAAGGGTCATGTATGAATAAATAAAGTAGTAATAACCCGGAATATATTAGCCCCAGTGTGTTTCTACAGAACTAAATGCATGTGGGAAGTACAACTTAATATACCAAACTGATTTCAGTGTGTCAGAATCTGGAATGTCTAGCCAAATGCTGTATATGGTGATCACAGTAAACAATTTGCAGATAGAATGAATGATTATCTGACAGACTAAACAGCCATAGTTGTCCCCTGTCCTGTCATCAAAGTGTAGCAGGATGATGTATCTGATCAGATTCAAAATAAGTAGGATAGTGATGTATTTGTAACAGGTGTAGCTTGACAGTCAAATAAAATTTATTTTGAAACATCAGCCTCAACTTAATTGTGTACCTATTATAAATGTAAATCAATGTGTAACATATGAATGCGTCATCACTTTCTATCTCCGCCCAACCCTATAATTCCATATAACAACACCCACTAAATAATGGTATGTGAACATTTCATTAATCATGGACATTTGTCCGTTTCAAAAATATATGCATGTCTGTTCGTGCATGTGCCCTGTTCATACCTGCAAATCTGATGGCCTGTTGCCATTAATCAACCCTGCATGTTGTTTGACTGTGTATTTCTGTTCAAATAATGCATGTGATATTGATATGCCCCTTGTTCAATGGTGTTAATATCTGGGTGTTTGTTTGATGGGAATACCAATGCATGCTGTTACAACTAATCTGAATGGAATACAATGCCACTAACCCAAACTAACATAACTACTCACAAACCTAGAACGCTTGGGAAGGCAGGTCCCAGCGGACCCACCTCTCCCACCTCAGCTGGTGACTGCAACTGGCACTAGTGCCCAGGCCGGACCCCCCTCCGGTGGCCCTGTGCCACCTTCGGGTGGAAGCGCTGCAGGGGATGGGGCCCGCCCCCCCTCTGCAAGTGTGGCCAGAGGGGTTCGTCCACTCACCCTCCGCGGTGTCCGGTCTGTGGTGCGAAGGGAGATCCAAGACACTGTTCTTGGGCCCCTACGCCAGCTCGAGGCTCGTGTGGCACAGCTAACGGCCCCGGCTGTTGCCCCGCCTACACAGCCCCCAGCACAGCCCCGTCCTGGGCTGTGAAGGAACAGTGGCAACTGCCTATGGGTGGGGATATCAGTTCCACTGTTGCCATCTGTGGGCTCATGCATCTTGGAAATCCCAACCTCCGTCCCCGTCAATTGTGTAACCCCCCCACGTGTGTCATACACCGCCCCTGTATGCGTCTTGTCTGTCTTGTCTGTTAACCTACCCAACCTACCTCCCCAGCTATACCGACTTCCTTCACCTGACATACCACTCTCACCTGAAAAAAAAAAAAAAAAGGGCACTCTGTACCCACAAAAAAATTACGCCCCATACATAGCTGTCCATGTCGCACACATGTCTGCTTGACATTGAAACAGTTAATTACAATTGGCTCTACAACAACTATTAATGTTGTCCTGACACCTCTTTCTAATGTCTCACCAAAATACATGGAAATGCACAGCTGTTGCTGCCAAAGACATGGGCATCTATGGGCCTTACCTACATCCCTCCTGCAAATCCCACGCTTGTTTCCCTACTGTCTTACCCTCTTTGTGACCCCTTTTCACCACTTTCCTGTCACCCCTTTTTCTTTTCTTTCAAAGAAAATAGCGCTGGTGTAACGTGTTAGCGGAGCTCACCGCCAGTCGCATGCGTGAGCTCAGCAAACGAGCGCAGACCTGGTTTAAAGTGCTTAAAAGTGCCTTTATGGCACTTTGATTGACAGGTCCTGTACTCAGTTTGAAAGTTTGCTAAGAAAAATAAATTCCCACTGTCAGTCTCGAACCCAGGAGTTTGGTAACATTAGTCTGTATGACCTACCACTAAGCCATGCCTGCTTTACAAGAATACACTGCTAAAATAAATATAACATGTAATAGTAGGAATCAGTATAAAGGCAATATAGGAGATGTACTATCTAAAGCATGTCAGGTAGGGTTTTAATGGCCAAATTACTGGATTCCCATACTAGTTCAGTGTGAACAGAAACAGCCCTGCTACCTGTTAGCTTGTACATAATAATGTAAGTTAATGTACATATGTGAAGGTATGTATATCTACACATACATATATATAAATATATATTAATACATATGAAATATAGTCGTAGGTCTCAGTAGCCATACACACTCACTACAGGAAACAGTGAACATAATTGCAGCAACCTGAATCTGCAACACAGCCTGACCCCTGTGTGACCTACTTACCCTTCTAACTGCTTAAAGGTGGCCTCAGCACTTTGATTGACAAGTCCTGTACTCAGTTTGAAAGTTTGCAAAGTAAAAGAATTCCCACTGTCAGTCTCAAACCCAGGACCTTGGTAACAGTAGTCTGTATGACCTACCACTAAGCCATGCCTGCTTTGCAAGAACACAGTGCTAAAATAAATATAACATGTAATAGTAGGAATCAGTATAAAGGCAATATAGGAGATGTACTATCCAAAGCATGTCAGGTAGAGTTTTAATGGCCAAATTACTGGATTCCCAAACTAGTTCAGTGTGAACAGAAACAGCCCTGCTACCTGTTAGCTTGTACATAATAATGTAAGGTAATGTACATATGTGAAGGTATGTATATCTACACATACATATATATAAATATATATTAATACATATGAAATATAGTTGTAGGTCTCAGTAGCCATACACACTCACTACAGGAAATAGTGAAGATATATGCAGCAACCAGAATCTGCAACACAGCCTGTGAGACCTACTAAGCCCTTTAACTGCTTAAAGGTGCCTCCAGCACTTTGATTGATAGGCCCTATACTCAACTCAAAAGCAGAATATGAGCATACTAGTAGGCCCTACCACAAGACCATTGTAACACTAGTCTGTATGACCTACCACTAAGCCATGACTCTCATACAGGAATATAGTGCTAAATAAGTGGAACACGTAATAGTATGAATGAAGATAAAGGCAATATAGTATGTCTACTACCCAAAGCATGTCATGCAGACTTTTATAGTCCCAATTACTGGGTTCCCATACTAGTGTAGTGTTAACAGAAACAGCCCTGCTAATTGTTAGCTTGTACCCAATAATGTCAACTAATGTACATATATGAAAGTATGTATATGTACACAGATATATATATATATATATTTATATAGCAATACATATGACATATAGTTGTAGGTGTCAGTATGCATACACACTCACTATAGGGAACAGGCAAGATAAATGCAGCAACCTGAATCTACAACACAGCATGAAGCATGGTAGATGTACTAACCTTCACACTCACAAAACACTGTCAACAGCATACCAGCATGGTCCACGCCTACAATCTGAAAGGGCAACGCCTATCTCACATACCCTTTTATAGCAGTATCCTGAAATCACAGTGAGACATGCAATCAGTACACACCCAGCTGCATGCAATTAGCAAATGCTGCCTTACAATTGGTGCAGAGGCCATCACATGGACCTATGCAGATACCTACAAAAGCAATGAGTACCCACACTACACTCATGCAATACATTCATTGCACAAAACCGACAGAGAAAGAGAGAGAGAGACAGAGAGAGAACAAAACAGAACAAAACAGAAATAAAGACAGCCAGCAGCAAAACCAGCAGCAGCAGCAGCAGCATACTTCAAGCAGCACCAGTGACACACCAACAGCTGCCACAAACACAGGTAATGCAAAGTAGCAGGTTAATCCTGTGTATACTGTGACACCTCCAAATGTATCATAGTTCACTATCTATAGGTATGTCCATGAGATAGGTTGTGTGTACATAGTCATGAAATATAAACATATGTAATATTGTTGTACATGTGGGCCATAACTAACACTCCCATAGCTTAGAACACAAGGCCAGTTGTGCATATGATGCAGTAGTTCCCAGGGTCAGTAGAGGTTCCTCCTCATTGGTGTGGGACCACTGTGTATGTATGGTACTGTTCAGGTACATATCCTGTAGTATGGCCAGGGATTAATATCAGTCTGTCATGTGGTGCTATGTCCTCCAGGGGTGAATGTAGCACACATCCAGGGATACCATTTCGTAACAGTGATGATATGTGTTCTGCAATGATGAGGGTGGCTCTCACCTGGACATGTGAGAGGATAGGGAGGTTACAGTCATCTGGGATAACTAATAACACATGTGTAGGACAATGGGGGGGGGTACCTGCACCTAAACTGTCTGCAACAATGTTGGCAATATCTGTGCATTTGGTGAATGTGAAGCATCTTAACACTGCAGACAACAGATGCCTTCCTGTCATGTGAATCTGCCCTGTGCTGCAGTAGCCTCCTACTATTGTTATACAATATGCCTGTATCTGTAGTCCACTGGACAGGATTAATAAGTGGTGTGCAGTTGTTCTGGGTTAGATAACTGTGTGCACAGTACATGCAGTATGTGGGATGTCTGTGGTACGCATATGCAAAGGTGCTGGCGGTGTGTGTTGTGGCTTCCACTGGCCCAGGGGGCTGCATGGATAGCATCACTGTCATAACTACTGAATAACTGTGTAATAACATGCATACATAGCAAGGTAGTGTACTGTGCTTGTGGTGTTGTTCAGATATGTATATCCAGGCTGAGTAATGTGTGTCCACATCACAGGGTTGGATGGCAGCACACATCCAGTATGTATGGATGAACACCCAGAATGTGTCAGACATGTCACCTGTGCAGAAGTATCTGGCCATTACCTGTGCATCCCCACAACACACACACATGCAACATATGGCAGATGTACTATAGCAGTACACACATGTTCATAGGTTCATACTAGGCTATCTGCCCGAGGGCATTTACAAGCCTAGCCCATTGTTTTGTGGCTTACGCCACCCCTTTAGTATGGGGAACCATACCCATTATTTTGCTGTGCCTCTGTCGAGCAGTGACACGGAGGTAATCCCTGGGGTATATCTGCGATCTCCCATCCATTGGTCAAGATTTCTCTTGAACAAGGCTAGCGAGGTGCTCTGCCTCACATATACCGTGATTTTGTTCCACAGCATAGGCAGTCTTTGGGTGATGAATCTATCCCTCCAGCATGTCCTATTAATAGCCGTGTCGAGGCTTAAGTCTCCGCCCTTCTGCCTCTGATGGATCTAGGTTTTTTAGGTGAAGCATATTCATCAAATCTGGGTTTGACATGGCCTTGTATGTTGGCCAAAGGTCACCTCTGAGCAAGCGGTAAGCGACTGAATAGAACATACATGGACATGCTGGAGGGCAAATTCTAACTGAGAGGCTCCCTTCACTCTGTAATGAGCTCAAACAGTTGAGAATGAACAGTTCATAGGTTCATACTAGGCTATTTGCCCTAGGGCATTGGTAAGCCTAGTAGAATGTGTTTGTCTTTGCCACCCAATCACATCTTATGCTGCTATGCCCTTGTCCGACTTTAGTATACTTTGCCTCTGTCTAACAGCGACATAGAAGTGATACCTGGGGTACAACTATGATCTCCATCCACTCATCCAGATTCCTATGGAAGAGAGTCAATGAGGGACTCTGCCTAACCAGTAGTGTGAGCTCATTACAGAGTGAAGGGAGCCTCTCGGTTAGAATATGCCTTCCAGCATGTCCATGTATGTCAGTGCTGAGGTCCAGCTCTCCTGAGCATGTGGCTGTATGGGACTCTGATTGCCTGAGGTGCATCACGTTCATTACTGCTAGGTAGGACATGGCTGTATATGGCATGCACAGATTGCCTCTGAACAGGCAGTATGCCACTGAGTCCAGCTGGATTCACTTTACCTGGGCAGCATATGACATCTGTGTGAGCCATTGCATCCCCTTGATGATGTACTGTTGTCCTGTACCAGTTGCTGTAGGTGTCTGGTTAGGTACATCCCAAAAGGTGCATTGTATGCAATTATAGGCCTGATGATGGATGAGTACAGAGGCACAATGACCTCCCCTGCCATACATGTGAATCAGTCATGATTAGCTGGGCTATATAACATGTCTGTCAATCCACGTTGGCCATGTGGTAGACAAATGACAGACCGCTACCATGTTTCTTCCCAGGTCCCCAACTACGTCTTCTGTACTCAATGGCCTAACACCTATGTTGTACTGTGCCACCAATGTCGAGGCGTGGGAATCTGCATTGAATACTGATACTCCCTCCCTTGTTCAAGTGTTGTGGCCGACAAGAATGGTAACAGCTATAACGTGGTAGTACTGGTGTGCTCCTGTGAAACCTGAAACAGGTTCATGTTACTGCACAGATATCGATGTCCAGAATGCTAGGTAGGGTTTTGGGTGCGTGCATCCTTGGGTCTAGACGTCCAGTGTTGAGTAGCATCACTCTTACTTCCTCATCCTTTGTGATACAAATGGATGTGGGTTTGCCTTATGAGCCTTGCCTAATACAGGCACTATGGGTGTAGCAGGAGGCTCCGCCAAATGTCAATAGGACAGGGGTGACAGGTGCAAGCTGTCCCTAGCAAAGCATACCACCCCAAGATGGCAGGCATTGGCACACCTGTGAATGACACCAGTATGTCAGTCAATTGTTGGAAGTGATCATCGTGCCTTGATATTGTGGCATTGTTCTAGGTGAGGGTAGGATGCTACTCAAGGTCAGGGTCAAACTGTCTCAGGCTACGTGCTCAAAGAGCTCTGTAATGTCTCATGTCATGTAGTCCAGGGAGGAATGTGTCAGGCCATTCACAGCAGCATGGACATTGACTGAGTCATACCTGTACCTGCCTTGGGGTTATCTGACTGTTTGTGTTATGTGGCAGTTCATAGTGCCTGACAGGCTGCACACCGTGACCCTCACCTCGTTAAGCCTGGTGAACGTGATGTGAGTGTGCCTGATGATAGAGGCACCTAGTACAGGTGTATGAGGTGTGTTGTTAACTGTTAATGGCTGTGAGTGTTCAGCACATTGGCTTTGTGTGATATGTGTTGCACATGTTCGTTTATGTGGTAGTGGTTGCCTGGATGTCTGCTTAGGAGGTCTATGCTGCATAGGCAGAGCTGTGGTCTGAGCCTACAAGTATGATCATGTGTGATCATGTGTTAGGTCCGCTGTTGTGGTAGGTCTACATGAGACTGGAAGTGTAGTGAGTGATCCCTTTGCCACGTGACTGGTTATGGCGGTATTGACTAGACAGAGCCTAGCCTCCAGTCTGGTATATGGTTGCATCACTCACATGAGTTTGAATTTGTTGTTAGGAGGAGGGGTTGTCTGTGTACATGCATCTGTTCTAACATTGTCTCTGGAGTACCACACTCACCAGCTGGACTGAGGAGGAACTGACAACTGACCTCTGGACATGCTAGAATACTATTGTGAACTCTGTAATCACTAATGATTGAAAACAAGGTCCAGTGGGGAGTGAGGGTGTACTGACATTACCTACAACTGCTGACTGATATAAAAGCGTCAGTGAGCAAATGCCAGGTAACCTAAGTGCAATGTGTCACAATGAAGTAAATGCAACAATGACAAGCAGTCACTTGCTGTCATGTGTAACATGGAAGTACGTACAGTAAGCAATGCAGATAACAGTAGTGAGTCACAGATGTGTTGCAAAGATGTGTACTATGTGGATGTAGCATACCAGTGAAATAACAAGCTAACAGATAACAAGCATATAAACAAAGGTAGATGCAGGAGGCCTGGATGTAGTGTTTGCTACAACAAACAAGGTGTAGCAATGTCAGTAAGATACAGCTCAGATATGCAGGCACTATAAACCTGAAACCAGATGTCCCCAGCTATGAATGGCAGAGTACAGCCTATTGTCACACATGGGTGCAGACCACAAACCTCGTTAATGTTAAATAACTGGCCTGAAGGCCAACTGCCCATACCAGAAGTAATACACTTGTACACTGGGCCCACAATCAGCAGTTCCCAACTTCAATGGATGAAAGATATGTGTCCTGCCACCACAGTGCTTGCCACCAACCTCCCTAATGTAAAACAACTGGTCTGAAGGCCAAGTACTTAGTACAAATGACATAGAATGATATCTACACTGTAATCAGGTTTTAACCAATCAGTAATAAGTAGAAGTTAACACTACCTGTATAGAATGTGTACCATGTATTGTTGAGATACTATGCTGATAACCTGTTTGTGTACCTTTCCAGATAGACATGGCACCAAAAAGGAATCCTGCCTACTCTGCTGCAGAGGATGACGTGATCCACCAGAGCCTGGTGCGTGACTATGCCATCCTGTTCTCACGCACCACCCAGAATCAGCAGGAGAGGTCTGCACTGTGGCAAAACCTTGTTAGCAGGATAAATGATGTTGGCATGCATGATAGGACATATGAGCAGGTGAGACATCACTGCAGTGATTTGATAAGAAATGTCCACCAGCGTGCTGCAGATATCCGCAGGCAACAGGCTGCCACAGGTGGGGGGGTGGCCACACATCCCCCCCCCTCACCAGACAGGAGGGGCTACTGCTAAGTGTTGTGGATCCAGCCCCAGAACAACAGCAACCATCATGCATCCTGATGGAGGTTGGATCCACACAGCAGCAAGACAGCGAGCGTGCAGGTAAGATGCCATATTCATTTATTGTTATTACTTTTACATTTGTTGACCCAGATAGTCTAGCTGGATATAAGTTCATTTTCAGTAGAGGCCTGTGGAGAAAAGCTCCACACATAACGTAATAAAGGCAGACAGACAAGTTGTCATTACAGACAGCCAACATAATAGAATTGTACACCAGCCTGTTAATTAAATCAACATACATGTAAGGAAGTCAAACAGTTTAGAGTCATACACAATGTACCGTTGGTTTCAAAGCAATCCTACCTAAAGCATAATGGTTATGCAATAAGGCAAAAGCCATATACATAATAGTTAGGGCTCAGAAGGGTAGAGAAGTAGAAGGAGTATGACAGATACAATGATATGGAAGAGGCAGGAGTCAAGAAGGGAAGTGAGGAAAAGAAGGAAGACAGTCAAGAGGAGGTGGGAGGGATGGGAGAAGTAGGTCAGAGCATAGAAGGACATCAAGGTGAAAGAAACAGGGTAGAAGCTAGTTTCTATGCACAATGAGGGGTTAAAGGTGAAGAGAGGGTAGGGAGAGGGACGTTAGCCTGGACTCCAAGAAGAACAAAGCCAGTGGGTTTGGAAGTACAGTTTGAGTTGACGTTTGAAGAGAGGTAAGGGTGAGATTAGAGTTAACTCCTGGTATGTACATATGACTGTTCTGTACACTGTTACTTCATGCACTCATAAGGTGTGCATGTGGTATGTATCTGTCATCATGATATATATACAGACATGATGTGCAGCTGATGTGTATAAGGGAACTAGTGTACTACCGTACTGTATCATGTGCAAAATGAATGGCACACATGTGCCCACTGACATTACTCTCTTCACACTTCCAGGTCCCTCCCATGTAGCAATGAGGCAGGCCATACATGCTGGTGAGTCTTTTTAAAATTATCTGTAAAACAATTTATAAAACTAGAAAGAGTAGTGTAACTCTGTAGTAGACATGCTGGTGACTGTGTTCACAATAACTGTAATTGACAGGTAGTAAATTGAGTAGTGTAACACGGTACTGATGTGTGTGTTTACTGTGGGGTGTGCATGTGTGCAAGTGTGCCTGTGCCCAAGTGTGCATGTGTGTTAGTGTCCATGAGTGCATGTGTCCATTTCTGAATGTGTGCATTAGTATTGAAGTGCATCTCTTTGAAATATGTATTGAGACTGTAATCTGTGTTCCATGTTTTCCTCCCGTAGGTTCTGGTGCTGCTCTGGTGACCTGCAGCAGGTACTGATGATGATGAAATGTCTGTAATGGTGCAGGAAGGTGTGTCTGGGTCCGCCATTGGTCAGCCAATTGACAGTACACAGCTTTCAACCCCGTCAATGCACACAGTCATCCTGCCATTACATCCTTTGTCACCATTGTCCCTAGGTGATGGACAGTCAGCAGTGGGCATAGATCAGGGTAATGTGGTACCTGTGGTACATGCATCCTCACAAGGCAGCCATGTGCAGAGGCCTCCAATGGTACCACGCAGACAGTCGCCCATGGGTTCTCGTGGGGGCATCCGTGGCCGTACTGCCTCTGGCCGACGTGCCCAAGGAGGTATGTCAACCTCCACTATGTTTAGAACTGTCATGCAGGCACAGGCATGTATGGAAAGGTACACCAGACAGGGTCTGAGGGAGTTGAGAGCATGTTGCATAGCCATGACAGACGGCATGCATGATGTTGCGAATGCTATCCGTAACTTCACAGATGTCATTGACAGACGTTGTGGGGGCATAGAACAGATGCTCCACAACCAGATGTCCATGGGCCAGGGCGATGGTGTGCGTTTGCGGCGTCGACGTGGCCGTATGCCAGCAAGAGCACCAGCTGGCAGTGGCCGCGGACGACAACAGGCCCACTCATGCGCCTCAAGTGCCAGCACCAGCCCCAGCAATGCTGGGTCTGTGCTGTCATCCAGACGCCCCAGGAGACCATGTGCACGTGGCTCTGGACAGTCCCAACAGGGAACTGTGTCCAGTCAACACACCCCTGCTTCCGATGACAGTACCCAGTCTGGGTTAGTACCGGATACGGCCCGTAGCACCCCTGCCAGGCACAGGTACCGTGTCCGTGCCCACAGACACTGATCTGGATGACCTGACAGGTGCAGTCTGTGGCTGTCCACAAAACCCTGTACATGGCAGCCATTATGTGGGACTGTGTGCGTGCTTACACACATGCAGAAACCTGGAAACCTAACACCTAGGGCAAACACATACACACACACACTGCACCAACAACGGTCCACCCTGTACTGCTGCCCCTCACAAACACACATACACACACATGTCAATTGGTGTTACCAGTGGCGGCTTGGGCATACCTAACCCACACCCTGTGCATATGATGACACTGTGCCACCTCCTGCATACTACAACATCGGTGCAGGTAAAGGTAAACACGTTGCTGATGCACAGGGTGACTACATAGATGTGTATAAGTAGTAACATGTTGGTAACTGTTGACTGTTGCAGTATAAATGTGTGTATATCCCAGCAGTCCTGCTGCAGTAACTGTATGAATGTCCTCAATTGTTATCTGCACCCATACTACTTAACAAAGTGTACCAGCTGCACACCATCACATGCTAACATTGACTATGGCAATGCGCATATTGTGCTGTTATGTAGATTCAGCTACATGTATCTGTTCTGTCACACATGCATCTATACACACCCTGCTACCCACACAGATGCACACACTCACCTGCCATTCCCATTATTTATCACCCTACATGAGTAGCTGTTGATACATGACAGGTACACATTTCAGAAGTGCACTATGTTGTTTACTACTGGCATCCCCTTCTCTACCTGTACTCACAGGGTTCAGGCAACCTCATCAGTTGGAAGATGTAATGTGCATCAGGTACTGTAGTACCCTGATTGCCACAGCAAACATGTTTCCCATACGGAAATGCACACACAGACACATCCCACATCCACACACTTGCCACATTCAGGCTTCAGAACACTATCTAGGTATATTCGGGTACATGTGCGTGTTACAGTAGCATGTAACACTATACTGAGTACTGGCAGTTACTTGTCTGTTGTCATGTTGTCTGTATAGAATAAAATAATTGTTTGATTATCCTACTCCGTTTTGTGGACATTACTTGAAGAAGTGTTACCTTACATGTGTTATCAGTACCACCACCTTCTGTTTTGTAGTTTTGTTTGTATAGGGTGCTATCAACATCACTGCTTGTTAAGGGTAATGACCACCCTGCAGTGCATAGCCCCATGTGGCAAAAGCCACATCCCACCCCATCATTGTGCACACACACTAACCCCACCAACACTTTCCATTTGCAAGATTCAAACCCATACCTAACTGTGCAATGACAGTAGAAACAGACACATTAGCAGAGTGTGCTATTTGCAGTAGTTGGAGAAATCCTTACTAATGCTGTACTTAGAGGGTGCTGACATCATCTGTGTGTAGGAGGAGGGATGTGCACCCTGTAGTGTGTTCTCCCAGTTGGCAAAAGGCAGTTAACCCTCCCAGCATAGTGCACACACATAAACCACACTCATACTAACACACATACATTCCCTTTGCAGGATTCAAACCCCTACCTAGCTATGTTAAGACACTACAGACGGACGCATTAGCATAGCGAGCTATTCGCATTACTGGGGGATTTCTTTTCCCCTGATATACTTATAGGGTGCTGACATCATCAGAGTCTAGAAAGTTGTGGTGTGTTTTCCCAGTTGCCAAAAGGGATGTTTCTTTCATACACACTTGCACACACACTTACCCCCCCTTCACACACACTTGCCACCTGCTGGATTCAAACCCCTGCCTAACTATGTTATGACACTACAGACGGGCGCATTAGCACAGCGCGCTATTCGCATTACTGGGGAATTTCCTTTCCCCTGATATACTTATAGGGTGCTGACATCATCAGAGTTTAGAAAGTGGAATGATCATCCTGTGGTGTGTTTTCCCAGTTGCCAAAAGGGATGTTTCTTTCATACACACTTACCCCCTTCACACACACTTGCCACCTGTTGGATTCAAACCCCTACTTAACTATGTTATGACACTAGAGACGGACGCATTAGCACAGTGCGCTATTCGCATTACTGGGGAATTTCCTTTCCCCTGATATACTTATAGGGTGCTGACATCATCAGAGTTTAGAAAGTGGAATGATCATCCTGTGGTGTGTTTTCCCAGTTGCCAAAAGGGATGTTTCTTTCATACACACTTACACCCCTTCACACACACTTGCCACCTGCTGGATTCAAACCCCTACCTATGTTATGACACTAGAGATGGACGCATTAGCACAGCGCGCTATTCGCATTACTGGGGAATTTCCTTTCCCCTGATATACTTATAGGGTGCTGACATCATCAGAGTCTAGAAAGTGGAATGATCATCCTGTGGTGTGTTTTCCCAGTTGCCAAAAGGGATGTTTCTTTCATACACACACACTTACCCCCTTCACACACACTTGCCACCTGCTGGATTCAAACCCCTACCTAACTATGTTATGACACTAGAGATGGACGCATTAGCACGGCGCACTATTCGGATTACTGAGAGAATCCTTTTCTCCAATATACTTATAGGGTGCTGACATCATCAGAGTCTAGAAAGTGGAATGATCATCCTGTGGTGTGTTTTCCCAGTTGCCAAAAGGGATGTTTTTTTCATACACACTTACCCCCTTCACACACACTTGCCACCTGCTGGATTCAAACCCCTACCTAACTATGTTATGACACTAGAGACGGACGCATTAGCACAGCGCGCTATTTGGATTACTGAGAGAATCCTTTTCTCCAATATACTTATAGGGTGCTGACATCATCAGAGTCTAGAAAGTGGAATGATCATCCTGTGGTGTGTTTTCCCAGTTGCCAAAAGGGATGTTTCTTTCATACACACTTACACACTTACCCCCCTTCACACACACTTGCCACCTGCTGGATTCAAACCCCTACTTAACTATGTTATGACACTAGAGACGGACGCATTAGCACAGCGCACTATTCGGATTACTGAGAGAATCCTTTTCTCCAATATACTTATAGGGTGCTGACATCATCAGAGTCTAGAAAGTGGAATGATCATCCTGTGGTGTGTTTTCCCAGTTGCCAAAGGGATGTTTTTTCATACACTTACACACACACTTACCCCCCCTTCACACACACTTGCCACCTGCTGGATTCAAACCCCTACCTAACTATGTTATGACACTAGAGACGGACGCATTAGCACGGTGCGCTATTCGGATTACTGAGAGAATCCTTTTCTCCAATATACTTATAGGGTGCTGACATCATCAGAGTCTAGAAAGTGGAATGATCATCCTGTGGTGTGTTTTCCCAGTTGCCAAAAGGGATGTTTCTTTCATACACACACACTTACCCCCCTTCACACACACTTGCCACGTGCTGGATTCAAACCCACACACTTACACACACACTTACCCCTACCTAACTATGTTATGACACTAGAGACGAACACATTAGCACGGCTCGCTATTTGGATTACTGAGAGAATCCTTTTCTCCAATATACTTATAGGGTGCTTACATGATCAGTGTCTAGAAAGGGGGATGAGCATCCTCTGGTGTGTTTTCACATTTGCTAGGGGTAACATTTGGACCAAGTGTGTGAGCATGCCCAGTTCAGCCTTCCTGTGGCATGTTGTGTGAAAGATGTCTCATTTATCTAAGTGTGTGAGCATGCCCAGTGTGGGCTTTACATATGTTGAACTCTGCAGCCCATCACATTTGTGGATGAGTGTGACCTTCAACAAATACCTGAAGTTTATGGTTGTGTGTTCTGTGCCATGTTGTGTAGTTACTGTCCGAATGCTTTTGTGTGAACAAAACAGGGAGTATACTGTGCCTGCAGGTTTTGCATGGGATACTTTGCACACAATTGTCAACATCCGTTCATACTGACCTAACACTGTAGCACTGTCTAGTGTAGTGTTTCAGTACTTTCACTGTGGTGGTCAGTATCCTGGCCTTTAGTCCTATCACTGCTTTACATTTCCATAGTGTGCACAACAGCCTGGTTAGGGTCCAGTTGTGCACATCTGCACAAAGGCAGTGCCTCTACAGACCCTGTTAATTGCTGCCCCATAAGCTTAACAAGTGTAGTCTGCAAATCTATGGAGAGGATCATAATTGAGCTCATAAACAAAGATATAGGGGACATGCAGACATTGTACCCATCCCATTTTGGCTTGGTCAGGGGCAGATCATGCCATTTGTACTGGGATGACATCTTCAAATTGGTCACTTAGGCCATTGTTGGGGAAAGGCAGTCCATACAGCCTACCTTGGCCTTGCAAACACTTTCAACACAATACCCCACTCAGGTATTGTGGAAAACCCTAACAACTGAAATGTAAACCCATAAGTCACAAGATGGGTTGCAAACTGGCTTAAGGACGGGACCCACAGGGTTAGAGTTGCTGGCACTATGTTAGACTCCAGGCTGGTCACAGGTGGTGTCACACAGGGCTCAGTCCTTGGCCCCCATTGTTTGTCATGTACTTCCCAGAAGTACAGGCCAACATGGGAGGACTTTGGATGACAATGTTAGCAGATGACTGCACACTGGGCACCATAGTGGACAGTGCATCACACACAGATATCCTTCAGAAGGGACTCACAGTAACTGATAGCTGGTGCCAGGGCCATGGCCTGAAGTCAGAGTGCACAACATGTGTAGACATACCCTTCAGGAAAAGCAAGGTGACCCCAAGCTACCATATAGGTGGCAATCCTCTAAGCACAGAGGAGGTTATCATGGACCTGGGGACCCAGGTTAACAGTCGCCATTCTTCTGAGACTCACATTGCTAAAGTGGCTAGGAAGACCTTCTACATTGCCCACCTGATCAGGCTGGGATTCACATCCAGATCTAGTGGGTCATTGTTCCCCTGTACTCTTCACTTATCAGACCGGTGATCGAGTCGAATGCCCTATTCTGGCTGTATCTCACACAACATCTGCAGCAATTGGAGACACCCTGACTGTCCCCCACCTAAAGGATCAAGGAACCCCAACAGCTGTCATATGCTGCTAGATTGACGACACTCACACTCTATTCACTCACATACCGTCTGCTTAGAGGTGACATGTGCCTGACATGCGAGGCCATGTCCAAACAGAGATTAATGGGCATGCTCCACCTCAGACTCAGAAGATCCACCTGAACCACTAGTGCAGGTGACTTACACCTTAGCAGGGATGTATGTTGGACATGTTGGAGGGATGGAGTTATCACTCGGAGACTCCCTATGCTGTGGAATACAATCCTGGTCCATTTGAGGCAGAGCACCTTGCTGGCTGTGTTCAAGAGGTATCTTGACCTAATGCTAGTCGGAGAATGTGTTTGTCCATCAACACATTGTAAGCGTAGTTCGACATGTCATATGTCTTGTTTAGTATACTGTGCCTCTGTCTACCTGTGACATAACATTGATACCCAGGGTAAACCTCCCATCTCCCATCCACTCATTAGGATTCCTGTTGAGGGGACTCAACCAGTGTCTCTATGGACAACCTGTACTGGTAGTTTACTCATGTGTGGGGGTGGCTTCTGTGTTTTGGATAATGCAGTACAGCCTGTCCTATATATGTCAGTGCTGGGGTTCAGGTCCCTCATGTGCATAGCTCCCTGCCATTCAGATTGTACAAGGTGCAGCATGTGCATTGATTCCAGCTTGGACATGGCTTTCTACATCAGGCACAGCTTGCATCTGGGTGGACAGCATGGCAGTGTGTGGAGCTGCACTCTGTTTAATCAGACTACACATTACATGTGTTCCAGCTCTGTCATACTCCTGGTGAGGTACTGTTGTGGACTTTACAGGTGCTGGATGTGTGTGCATGAGGTACACCCCACAGGGGCTGTTGTGGTCATTTCTAATGCTGATGAAAGATAACTGCAAAACCAGAATGACCTCCCCTTAGCTAGATGTCAGACAGCATGGACCATACAATCACAACTGAAAACAGGACCCTCTCCACAAAGGGAAAGTGTCCTGTCTGGTGGACCCCAGCCATAAACAAACTGTATGACAGATGAGGGTTACTAATGCAAGACAGAGCTACATCTCCAAAAGGGAAGACAGCTGTGATCAGCACTAGTAGAAAGCTACATTATCTCATAAAGACATGCAAGGTCAACTTGGGGACATAAATCACCAAAGACAATGAAGGTAACCACACTGCTTTCTTCAGTTATGTCAGACACCTGGTTGTGAACCCTCGGATATGCTCAGAGTTGGTGCACAACAACATATATTCCAGTGACCTGACAGATATTGGCAACATTCGGCGGACAGCTTCAGTGCGATTTACCCCTCCCTCACCCCCAAAACAAGATAGTTATCACTGCTGTATGTAACCTCACTGTCATCTTGGATGTCCATGTGAGAGCCACACTCAGCAAAGACAAGTACACAGCATCCATGGGACCTGCTGGTATCTCCAGTTGCATGCTATGTGAACTCCAGAAGGGGCTGGACCCATATATACAACTGCTATTTAACCTTAGTCTTGCTACAGGATATGTACCTGAACACTGGCATACGGCAACAGTGGTCCCACTCCACAAGGGGCATGCCTCCACAGACCATGGCAACTACCACCACACAGGCTTAACCAGCCTTGTCTGCAAAGATATGGGAGGAGTCATGGAGCTCTTACACAGACACATTACTGACCTACGGACCCTTGTTCCCACCTAGTTCAGCTTTGTACAGGGCAGATCCTGCCTTTTGCACCTTTGCACCCGAAAAGTACCTACCATGAAGATCAGGGTTCTTCAACACATGTCATATGCTTCCAGAATAGAGGAAGTCCAGCTTTGTTCAGTGTCATACCGCATACTTACAGGCGACCTATGCCTGACATACAAGACCATGTCCAATCAGGATTTGGTGGACATACTCCACTGCAAGCAATCCAAATCCACCAGAGCCATGAGAGCTGAGTATTTGAACATCAGCACATACATGTATAGGACATGCTGGAGGGACAGAGTCATAACTCAGAGGCATCTCACACTCTAGCAGAGTATCCCAGTTCATGTTTGACAGAGTCCCTCACTGACTCTCTTCAGGAGACATCTGGACAACTGCATATGAGACAGAGGCACAGACTAGACAGAGACACAGTCATGCTATTCAATTACGTAAGGGGGTCATAATGTGTCACTACTAAGTCAGAGGCACAATATTCAGAATCTATTCTGTACACTTATTACCACTATAAGGGGTGGCAATAGCCACATCACTATGGCTAGGCTTATACATGCACTAGGGCAGATAGCCTAGTAGTACACTATGACACTATGAAACACCGGTGTATGTGTAGCTATTGTCAATCAAACAGTATGATGTGGCTTGGGGGACTTGATATCTCCCTGTATTCCAACATTGTTTTGTCTATTCCTTCTAGCATGTCTAGGGATCAGTTGCTAGTGTCCTCTCCTGCTCAGCTGGTGAACCTGGGGATATTGAGGCACTGTTACAGTTGCCTCATGTACACTGACAACCCTCTCCTTCTGCCATAAAACACACATACATGTGAGAGATGCAACTATATAGCCAAAGTGGAGGCTGAGCTCTCTCAACATAGGACTAGCAAGACCAGAGAGAGGGTGAAGGTAACCACACACACATCTTTAATCCAGTCTCACATGGCACTGTCACAACTTAAGATCATACACATAGACACACAGAGACACTCTCGGAGGCTCTGATCAGAAGTCTACCAGAATGGCGGTGGCCACCACAGCAGACACTCACACAACTGCCTCCACAGGGCACAGCACATGCAACACATTGACCACAGAGTTGGTGTGCCAAACAGTCACAGCCCTTAAGGCCAAACACAATGCCGGACACACTTGTCATAGGTGACTCCATAGTCAGACACACTGATGTCCCACTCACCAGATCAGGTACAGAGGAGGTCACAGTAAGCTGCCTATCGGGCACTGGAATCCACCACATAATGCAAGCACTCAGGTCACTAAACTGCAAGTACAGGTCTGACCCAGTCATAATCCATGCTGGTGTGAATGACCTGAGATGTACCTCCCTGGACTACATGGAAAGAGACATAGAGGATCCCTCTGATTATGTAGGCCAGGCAGGTATGACCCTGACCTTTGGCAGTATCCTACCTTCACCAAGTATGATGCCACATAAACAGAGACAAGATGATCAGCTGTAGTATTTTGCTTAGACTATGGTGTCATTCTAAGGGGTCCAATGTCTGTCTGCCTGGGATGACATGCTGGACAGGCCACGGTGATTTGCAAGGGACGGCTTGCACCTGTCACCCCTGGGCTTCCGGATTTCAGATGATGCTCTTGCCACCCCCATTGTGCCTTTTTTATGCAAGACTCAGATTCTACACCTACCACCCTAGAACACAGTAAAGGAAAGACACTAAGGGTAATGCTGCTCAATGCCCAAGGTCTCAACCTCAAGCTGCACACACTCTATGCCCTTCTCAGTATGTAGCACATTGATGTCTGTGCTGTGCCTGAAACCTGGTTCACAGCTTCTGACAGCACCCGGCACTATCGGGTGTTACCTCATATCATGCATTCTGGCACCAGCATCCCGACAACACCAAGAAGGATGGTGGGTGTCCATATTCATCAAGGACACCCTCACCTCATGGTTGGTGGCAACACACGATGCATCAGAGACCATCCAGGTGCCAGTGACCGTAGGCAAGACTGCTCTGCAGTTTGTAGCATGTTACATGCCACCCGCTCAAACTCAGGTACCTCACACAGCTATCCTGCAAACACTGAAGGGGATAAATGTATCTCAAAACACCATCCTACTGGGTGATTCCAACTATCCACATATAGACTGGGATCACTAATCATGCCACAACACTCTAACACAAAGGTTCCAAGAGTTCATACACTGAAATGCCATGGAACAACTGGTCCCAATCCCCTCAAGTGGAGGCAACATACTAGAACACATCATCACGAACATGGGGTCACACTGTTCAACACCAGACATATACCCATCATTGGTGAGATCAGATCATGGACTATTCTCAGTGGGAGTCCACATCCCACCCACACCCCAGATGGGAAATGAAACGGTGAAGACCTTCTCAAATGCCGACTTCACATTTCTGAGGACTGGTGTGGTCTCTTTCAAGGCCCCCAGGCCAGCAGACACCATTACCCAAGCCACTGTATCACTTAGAAATGCCTTCTACCAGCACCTCCAGGACTGCATGGTTCAGGCAATCCCAAATAATAATGACTCTTTGTACCACAGGCAAGCATCCAGTCTGGTGGACCCTAGCCATAAACAAGCTGTACAACACAAGGAAGGAGCTACTACAAGATAGAGCGTAATCCGTGGGGAAGGCACCCCTGCTCATTGTGAGTAAAACACTGGGTTGCCCCATACAATCATCCGAGGCATGTTTTGAGAGTAAACCCACTCAGGACTCCAGGGACAATCATGAGGCCTTTTTACCTATGTTTGAAACCTGGGAGGAAACTCCCAGATATGCTCAGACTTAGTTCAGAATAATGTTGATATCACTGCACCTACAGACATTGGCAACATACTGACTGACAGGTTCAGTGCAGATTTCTCCCCCCTCCCCCCAACTGGGGGGGTATGTACACCAGAGGATTGTAGCTCCCCAAACATCTCCACTGCTGGGGTGGGAACTGCTCAATCCAAGGCAGAAAACACTTTATCCATGGGACCAGATGGTGTCCCCAGTTGTGTGCTCCATGAACTCAATGAGTAATTACACCCACAGTTAGGGCAGCTGTTTAATCTTAGCCTCACCTCAGGATATGTTCCCAAGGAGTGGCATACAGCAATGGTGGACCCACTTCACAAAGGAGGTGCCTCCACCAACCCCAGAAACTACCATCCCATCAGCTTGACAAGCCTGTTCTGCTAAGCTATGGAGAGGATCATAATGGGAATTTTAAATGAAGACATAGGGGACTTGCAGACATTGGATCCAATCCAGTTTGGCTTTGTCAAGGGCAGATCATGCCTTTTAAACTTGGTTGACTTTTCAAAACACTCACCCAGGCCATTGACGTGGGCAAGGCAGTCCACACAGCCTACCTTGACCTGGCAAAGGCTTTCGACACAATACCCCACTCAGGTATCATTGAAAACATCACCAGCTTAATTGTGAACCCATACATCACAGCATGGGTTGCAAATTGGCTAAGTGATGGAACACACAGGGTCAAAGTTGCTGGTGCCAGTTCACACTCCAGAGCTGTCACAAGTGGTGTCCCACAGGGCTCAGTCCTGGGCCCACATTTGTTCAGTATCTACTTTTCAGAAGTACGAGCAAACACAGGAGGATTATGGCTGACAAAGTTTGAAGATGACTGCAAACTGGGAAGCATAGCTGGAAACCCATCTGACACAGACATCCTTCAGAAGGGTCTCATAGACACAGATAACTGGTGCCACGGCCATGGCCTTACATTAAACACTAAACAATGCATAGCCATACCCTTCAGGAAGAACAAGGTTCCCACTACTTCCCATCTAGGTGGCAATCCTCTAAGCACAACGTGGGTTATCAGGGACCTGGGCACCCAGGTTGACAGTGACGTGTTGCTTGACACTCACATTGCCAGGGTAGTTTGGAAGGCCTTCTACATTGGCCACCTCATCATGCAGTGATTCACATCTAGATCAAGGGAGGTCATCGTTCCCTGTACTCATCACACCAATGATTGCATACACTGCCCCATTCAGATTGGATGGGCCCACAAATTCCTCGACAGGAGGTGAAAGGGTCTCAAACATATTTCTTATGCTGCCCGACTGAAGGAATTCCAGCTGTATTCAGCCACTTACTGACTGCTCAGAGGTGATCTGTGCCTGACATACAAGGCTATGTCCAACCCAGACTTTATGAACATGCTTCACCTCAAGACCTCTACATCCATCAGAACTACAAGGGCAGGAGACCTAAACCTCAACACAGATATTAATAGGATGTGCTGGAGGGACAGATTCATCACCCAGAGAGTCCATATGCTGTGGAACAACATCCTGGTACATGTGGGGCTGAGCACCTCACTGGCTTTGTTCAAGTGAGATCTTGACCAATGGATGGGAGATTGCAGGTATACCCCAGGGATAACCTCAGTATCACTGCTTGACAGAGGCACAGCAAAATAATGGGCATATCCATCAACTTGCAGGGGTGGCAGATGCCACAAAACTCTGGCCTAGGCTTATTAATGCCCTAGGGCAGATAGCCTAGTATGAACCTATGGACATAGGCCTGGGGCAGTTCCTGCTATTAGGACAGTGGTCTGCAGCAGGCTATATAGTAGTAGTCGGTTTTAGCCATTGTTTTTGACCATGGCTATTCCATGTTGCTTCTTGTTGTGGTACAAACATGGGTGTGTGGTTATCCATGCTATTTATTGCTAGACACCCTCATTTTGTATCTTGTTCCATGTTTTTGCACATGTACATCACTGTATGACGTGCAGCTGTTTCCACAGGGTCATATGCGTGGATATGGATGTTAGTTGGGGTCCTCAGGTGTGCATATTGTACATGATATTACATTACTTAACACATGGCATTCATGCCTCAGGTGGTGCTGCAGGGCCACCTCTGTCGGATACACATACTACACTCCCTGTACATTTGGAAGCAGGTTGTGTCATGTTAGGCATCCCTGTTACTGTATGAGTGAGTCAGAGCGGGTATCAGTCCCAGTGTTCCTACTGACCAAGCGTATGTGCTATGCGTTGCCTCTTTGCCAAGGCCAGGGCATACTGGGCACGCCTCCTTCTGCCTACTGGGACAAGGTCAGGTTGTTCCTCCTCTGAGTCACCCCCTGCCTGTGGTGGCCTTGGCAATGGTGGGGGGATGTTTGGCCCAGCCCTGTGCTGGTCCTGCTGCAGCTGTTTCCGCAGGATCATATTATGTAGCATAGCACATATCATGATCATTTGGGTACATGTAGTTGGTGTGTACTGCAAAGCTCCACCAGATGTGTCCAGACACCGGAACCGTGACTTGAGCAGCCCAAACACACGCTCTATGATATTACGTGTTTGTGCGTGTGCCTCATTATGGCATTCCTGTTCAGGTGTGTGTGCATTTCTGATGGGTGTCATCAGCCACGGCTCAAGTGCATAACCTGCATCCCCCACTAGGTGTCCGTGTGGGAAGTCCCCATTGGCAAATGATTGGTACAGCTGCGTCAGATGCCAGATGTGGGAATCGTGGTAGCTCCCAGGGCAGCCAGCACACACATTCATTATTATGCCCTGGGCATCACACGACCTGGCAGTTGATGGAGGTATCCCTTGCGGTTAATGTAGACTCTACCCGCTCACCGGCTGGTGCTTTGATGCGTATGTGCGTGCAGTCTATTGCACCCAGCACCTCAGGGTATCCCGCTATTTGCTGGAAGAGACGATATTGCTGGCCACAACTTCACGGTCATTAGGGACATATATATGATCACTGACATGTGGTGACATGGCATCCAGGAACTGGTGCAGTACCCTGAAGGCTGATGCCTGTGATATCCCCATCATATCACCAGTTGGTCTCTGGAAGGTACCTGTTGCTAGTATTCTTAGGCCAACACATACCTTGGTTTCCACTGGGATGGGTTCCCCTCTGTTGGTTCTGTGTGTGAGGTGTGGCCTGCACAGCTCAACAATCTGCTTCAGGAGCTCTCTGTCCACTCTATAGCGCTCTACTATTTCCAGCTCATGTAACCCATGGTAGGTGACCCTGGGCCTGTATACTCTTCTCCTTCTCCTCACTCTGGGTTGTCTGTCAGCATCTGCATTGTCACCACCCTCAGCAATTCGCCTATGCCTGATTATAATAGCCATGGCAGCCCCTAGCATTTCTGCTCTGAGTTCAGCTTTATTTCAGTTTTCAATTCTGATAGCTTAGCTTCTGGCAGTATCTCTTGTGAGAAACAGCCTTCACTGCTCTTTGTTGTGTTTTAAGTGCTGGGCTGGGCTTCTAGTCTGCCTGTGTAATTGCCTGCTTGTAATTGTTTCCACCAATTAACTCCAGCAGTATTCCCTGGCAGTTTCCTTGTATTTTGGTTGTTTCCTGTTTCCTCTCTGTTTCCTGAGGGGGAGCAATGTGCACACCAGCTTAAACACGCTCACAGTCACTTAAACGCGCGCACACATCCCTACACGGTGTTACACGCGCGCACACATCCTTACACGGTGTTAGCTAGGCTGATTCATGCTAAAACGCGCGCACACTGCCTTACACACGTGCACGCCCGCGCAAACCATTGTAAACAGTTTGCAACACGCTCCCACATGTTGAACCTGCCTTACACGCGCGCACACGTGCACATGCACGTATATCAAGAAACATGGAGTGTAGGGATAGCGTATACCCTCAATTTCTTGACTTTCCTAGTGTTCTGTTGGGACACACCTCCCCCCCTGATGTCTGTCTGTCATCTGTTACCTTACATTGCCCTCCAATCTGGGACATTTCTTTCTATCCTTCCCCTCCGTGATGTCACCTACCTCTTACTCTGTTCCTCCCCCTTCTCTAACTCTTACACTACTCAGAAAGTGCTCATTACCTATGTGGCAGTGTGATTCAGTATTGTAACCCTCATTTACATAGGATTGCCTAGTAATGCTTAGTTACATATCTTACACAGAGCTTCCCCCCCTTGACAACCACTAAACGGAGGCCATATTGTTTTTAGTCTGCAAGTCCCTCCATTGACATTCCATGTAATACATAAATCCCACAATTGTGGGCTTATAAGCTTCGGTTTTCAGTTTTAGGTAGCGCACCCGTTTGCTGGTGTTCGCTGCAGTTGAATACAATAATTACGTGAAAAAAAAAAGGTAAATAACTTAGTTTTGCAACACTTTTTCATGCCAATGGCCACATATTTGGCCATTGGCATGCTTAATGACACATATGCACCCTTTATTTGGAGCTGACATAGCTCCGTTTTTGATTTTGCAGAAATGTACTCAGTTGTCAGCTGAGTACATTTCTGCAGCTAACACGCCCGTTACATGGACTGGTTTCTGCTTCGTGGATCGCTCAGATACCTCATTTGCATATCTTTGAGCTGCAAATGAGGTATTGAGCATTTCCACGCCCAGTCCGTGTAAGAGACGTGTTAGCTGTCTCTTACACGGAGGTTTGGGCTGTTCCTGAATCGGGAGGCTTACACGGAGGCTTACACTACTCTTGAACTCCGTGTAAGCCTTCCTGAATCTGGCCCCATGTTTTTCTGAAATGTAAAACGAGTGGTGAAACTATGGAAAAAGTTGTGTGAAGAAAATTTGTTGAGAATATTAATGCCATAAACAGTATAGATAGTATGTATTTCATAAGAACAAAAAGAAAGAATATGTGAGAGGGGTAGATAAGAATTTATTTTAAGCAGTAGGGGTTATTTTGAATGAAAAATGAGATTAAATTTTGTATATGAATAGGATTTTTTCAGATATATTGTGAAAACTTGAATTATGGTTGTGGAAGAAGGAGTGGGGGGTCGGTTATGGAAGAATAATAATGAAGATGTAATAAGATAAATGATAAATAGTGAAGATATGTGCCTGTAAATATGCACATTTTGTTAGTATGTAAATGTTTTTTATGTTGTGTTAAATAAAGGACCCCTGCACGTTTTGATAAGTGGCATGGGGTCTTTTACATCCTCGAGCTACCACTATCTGAGGCAGATGGGCCATTGGTTTAGCATTTTATCCAAAGGATGGTGTACTCAGGAGTGCAGCAACCCCTTCTACTGTACTGCAGTCTCAGTACTGGAAAAATTAAGGCAATGGCCAGCTGTGGGAAGAAAACTCATAACCTCCTGTACCAAACGCATTGAGCTACTGGGACTAGTTTTACTGATGGAGTTAAGTACAGTCTGAAATGCAGTACTATAAAATATTTGATTGTATATATATATATATATATATATATAGAGAGTAAGGAGTGTATGTTTTGTTTGACAAGTGTGGTCACATGTTGCACCACCTTAGTAATGGGAGCTCACCCTAACCTTAATGCTGCCCCTTCCCTCAACCCTAACCCTACACCTTACCTTCATAAAAACCTTCCTATAACACTACTTCTACACAAGACACACTTTGAAACACAAACATTCCTAAACCTGCACAAATATCACTATATCTATCCTCTAACCCTAAAGTATACAAACTCACACAAAAATATACACCTATCCTTCTCTCATCCCTGACCCTAACCCTAACTCACATATACATACGCTCTCCCCCTTCCAACCCCACTTCCCTGTCTCAGTATTACACACTATCAACAACCCTTGCATTTGTCAAAGAAATGGCATTTTACAAAGTGGACCCATATAAATGTGAATGTGTGTGTGTGTGTGTGTGTGTGTGTGTGTGTGTGTGTGTGTATATATATATATATATATATATATATATATATATATATATATATATAAGTGGGGATCTGGTGATGCCTTTTCTGCCACGTGTGAAGTCTACGACACCTGGCACCTCACAGAAGCATACAATCTTTTAGAAGCCATATATGGTGCTGGCTCTATTCTGTGCCATCATAGGGAATCAGGTATTCTTATGGTGCTGGCTCTGTTCTGTGCCATCATAGGGAATCAGGTATTCTTATGCTGCTGGCTCTGTTCTGTGCCATCGTAGGGAATCAGGTATTCTTATGGTGCTGGCTCTGTTCTGTGCCATCGTAGGGAATCAGGTATTCTTATGGTGCTGGCTCTGTTCTGTGCCATCATAGGGAATCAGGTATTCTTATGGTGCTGGCTCTGTTCTGTGCCATTGTAGGGAATCAGGTATTCTTATGGTGCTGGCTCTGTTCTGTGCCATCGTAGGGAATCAGGTATTCTTATGGTGCTGGCTCAGTTCTGTGCCATCATAGGGAATCAGGTATTCTTATGGTGCTGGCTCTGTTCTGTGCCATCGTAGGGAATCAGGTATTCTTATGGTGCTGGCACTGTTCTGTGCCATTGTAGGGAATCAGGTATTCTTATGGTGCTGGCTCTGTTCTGTGCCATCGTAGGGAATCAGGTATTCTTATGGTGCTGGCTCTGTTCTCTGCCATCGTAGGGAATCAGGTATTCTTATGGTGCTGGCTCTGTTCTGTGCCATCATAGGGAATCAGGTATTCTTATGGTGCTGGCTCTGTTCTGTGCCATCGTAGGGAATCAGGTATTCTTATGGTGCTGACTCTGTTCTGTGCCATCATAGGGAATCAGGTATTCTTATGGTGCTGGCTCTGTTCTGTGCCATCATAGGGAATCAGGTATTCTCTTCTACATGCAGGTATGTAATGTCAAGAAACGTATTACTTGTGATACAGGTAAGTGGCCCTAATTTGTTGCTGAAAGGTCCCAGCAGCTGGAATGGTTAAAGCTACATGTACTTTGGTCTCCAGAAGGATACCATCACCACATATTACTCTAGCTACTGTGTCCAGAGGGAAATAATACCATGTATTTCTCTAGCTACTGTGTCCAGAGGGTAATACCACATATTTCTCTAGCTACTGTATCCAGAGGGTAATAATACCACATATTTCTCTAGCTACTGTATCCAGAGGGTAATAGCACATATTTCTCTAGCTACTGTATCCAGAGGGTAATAATACCACATATTTCTCTAGCTAATGTGTCCAGAGGATAATAATACCACATATTTCTCTAGCTACTGTGTCCAGATGGTAATAATACCACATATTTCTCTAGCTACTGTATCCAGAGGGTAATAGCACATATTTCTCTAGCTACTGTATCCAGAGGGTAATAATACCACATATTTCTCTAGCTAATGTGTCCAGAGGATAATAATACCACATATTTCTCTAGCTACTGTGTCCAGAGGGTAGTAATACCATATATTTCTCTAGCTACTGTGTCCAAAGGGTAATAATACCACATATTTCTCTAGCTACTGTGTCCAGAGGGAAATAATTCCACATATTTCTCTAGCTACTGTGTCCAGAGGGTAATAATACTACATATTTTTCTAGCTACTGTGTCCAGAGGGTAATAACACCACATATTTCTCTAGATACTGTGTCCAGAGGGTAATAACACCACATATTTCTCTAGATACTGTGTCCAGAGGGTAATAATACCACATATTTTTCTAGATACTGTATCCAGAAGGTAATAATACCACATATTTCTCTAGCTACTGTGTCCAGAGGGAAATAATTCCACATATTTCTCTAGCTACTGTGTCCAGAGGGTAATAATACTACATATTTTTCTAGCTACTGTGTCCAGAGGGTAATAACACCACATATTTCTCTAGATACTGTGTCCAGAGGGTAATAACACCACATATTTCTCTAGATACTGTGTCCAGAGGGTAATAATACCACATATTTTTCTAGATACTGTATCCAGAAGGTAATAATACCACATATTTCTCTAGATACTCCATGTAGATGACTTCTAACAGGATACGTAATATGCCAAAATGTACTTAGTAGTGATCAATTATTTGTTAGTTAATCAATTTATGATATGTCAGATGCATCTTAAAGTACCATGGTGTCAAACAAGGTTAGCAGCAATTGTGAATAATAAATAAGATGTTGATGAACACAGGCCCATGTAACTCTCAGCCTTCTTCCATGCTGAGCTGTGGGCAGTGGCCTTTCACAGAATAGGTCAGATAGACATGCATTCTTTTTGCTCTCAGTTGCATGCGATGCATATTACACAGTTCAGGCCTCTGTATTGCTCTGCAATAAGAGTTTCTAAATCAATCCCATCCTGTGTTTGGCTGCTCCCTGGATAACTTCTTGTTGGGTACCATGCAACCTGCTTATGAATCCCAGCCTTAAGTTTATTTCATTCACTCTAATCAGTGGTCTGGTTTTCTCTACCTTCTTGTTTATCCCACTCAACAGTTTACATGTGGTCCTAGAGTTTTCCAATAATGTTTGCTGTACCACACACACACACACACACACACACACACACACACACACACACACACACATATATATATATATATATATATATATATATATACACACACACACACACACACACACACACACACACACACACACACACACACACACACACACACACACACACACACACACACACACACACACACACACACACATATGTCCGCTGTACTTCTGCTGGAGACATAGCATAGTCTGCATTTCTCTAAAGAAGGTTAAGATGTGAGCTTCCTATGAAGATCCTGTAAAATGGAATTTATGTCATCTGATTGTTACAAGTATCGTTGCTGTGTTGGAAGTCATCTTGTTTGGCATCTCTCTGTTTCATTGACTACTTAAACTGAATGCCCCAAGGTTTCTGATGCATGTTTTTTTTTTCTTTCAGCCTCCTCCCCCATAGGCAATTTGTCCTAAGTATTATCCCCTACCTACTTTCCTTCTATTTTAGTAGGACTTGCATGACACAATAGTCCTTAAATACCTTGGAATGAGTTGGTCTTCTCATCTGTATTTATTTTCATTTTATTCACCTGTTAACCAGTTAAACCTACCAAGAAGAGTGACCTGGGAGCACTTTCTGGTTAAATGCCTTGCACTTAGTAAGACAGCTGACAAATGTAGACTAAGGGAACCAAACCCACAACTACAGGATGAAGCTTCTTAGTACATTATACATTTAATCCTATCCTCTGGGTTACAATGTCAGATGAAGGAAAGTAAAAGAAGGGTTACAGTAAGAACAGCCCACTATGTATCTTCTGTTCTTGTTTTGCTGCTAGTCTGTGTATTGCACAGGTATATTTATTTACTTCTTTATTTTGAATTACCATGAGATTGTGCTGGCAAATGCTCATATATACTTAGAATGCGGTTTAGGCACTTTTGTGTACTAGTCAGATATTTTTATTTCAGCTCAGTTATTTTAAGCACTCCATTTATCAGAGAACAATATGAAATGCTTTGCACATAGCCATGGATGTGCCTTATTCCTGATGTATCGAGGCAAAGGAATGTGCTAGATAAAGGAATAGCACAAGATGTACAAGCAGGGAGCATGAGCCAGACTTCTGAACTAAGGCTGCCTGCAAGCCAGTCTTTTAAAATGAGTCACCCATGATGAAAAGGAAGACGTACATTGAAAAGCCGTTTACCACTGAACTGTCTCCTCTCTTAGCAGCAAATTGTTTTATTGCGGTATCAATAAAGCATGACCATGGGTTACATCTTTAATCAATTACTCGCCCTCCAGTGGTGTGTGTCATGTCCGTAGCAGCAGAACACCGCAAGAATGTTATTAACAGGTCATTAATGTAATAACTTGTCATGTCTTATTGCTTAATACCGTTAATGGAGAATGAAAGCATTAACAAAATTATGAATCCTACGTATCATTTGTGTTGACAGCTACTTATTTCCTCTGAAGCAGCACACCCAGTCTGTAAACATTCTGCAACATAGTAGAGGACAGACACTGATTGTAAGCCATCTTGTTCTAAAACAGACGTGACATTTGAATTACCTTGTTGTGCATTCTTACTGCCTTGGGCAAATATTAGTAAGCACATAAATCACTGCAGTAGAACATTAATTGATATAGTTAACTATTGATGAATTAATTAGCTCATTAACACCCAAAGTAGGTGACTTAGAAAAGAGAGAGATGATTAATAAAATAATGCAGGGTGACCTTTTTAGTAGCTAATATAAAATCTTTGACGTCTGACACAAAAAGTCAGCATTATAGGACCCTTTGCACACACATACTCATATGCACACTACCACCCCTCACCTGATATTAAGACTTGGCTGGGATTCATAGGTTTGTGCAATGTGCAGTGCAAGACAACACTTGTAACCATCATGCACACAGCCTGGGCATTGTGTAATACTTGTAACCATTGTGCATACGGCCTCGGCATTGGGTAATATGCACTGAATGCACTTGAGTACATAATGATATATAAATGAGAACCCCCGTATGCTAGTACAGAGGACCAACATGGTGTCATGATCCTGATACTTGTATGTTTGTAATGCTGTGCATCAGTGTGCTCGCCTAGTTTTGAATGGTATGATTTATAGAGGACAGCAGTAACTCAGCAGCATGTGTTGGTAGCGCCTGTTGCAGCCAGTACTGTCAGCGTTGTCATTGTGGCCTCTTATGCCAATGGACACAGCTCAGGCAGTGACTCACAGATGCTGTTGCAGCCAGTACTGCTGGTTTTGAGCATCATGACCTCCTATGCCCAGTGAAGATGGCCCAGTGAGTTCATAGGTTAATAGGTTCATAGGTTGGTACTAGACTGTCGGCCCTAGGGCCTATACAAGCCTAGCCATAACAATTCCCTGGCTATTTCTTCCCACAATATTTACTTCCCTGGACCCCTGCCTAGCAGGGTGACTGACGTAATCTCTGTGGTAAATTTCCTATCTCCCATCCAGTCTTCAAGGTTATTTTTGTAGAGGGCCAAGGAGGCACTGTGCTTGACATGTATGGGCATACCATTACTTGACAGTAGTGCTTCTTGGTTTCTTAACATCAGTTCACTACCACGGTAAACTGTGTATAAATGTCTTTGTAACTTTTTATGTACTTCAGAATGCATCATCTTTTTATGTCTATGTAACTTGAATTGTATTTTAAGTTTCTGTATGTGATTTATATTTTTATCTCACTGTGTAGCTTTTCTCCCCCGGTCTCTGCTGAAAATGAGTCACTGGCTCAGTTGGACCAACATGGTCAACACGTAAAATAAAAATAAATAAAAATAAAAAAAAATTAGACACATTTAGGTGCGAAGTAGCATGGCTAACATCTACTTATTCTGATGCAGTCTTGGGAATATATAAAACAACAGAAAAACAATTTGAAGCACTGGCACCACAATAACACTTTACTAGCAGCTATTAAAGTGTTCCTGTGGTACTAGGGCTTCTTATTCTTTTTCTTTTGTCATTGTTGGAGCTGATGATTTTATTCTCTATATGTAATATATAAAACAATATAGGACTGTGAAATATTAATGTGTTCTGTGAATGAGAAGAGGAGAAAGGGAGGCAGGACGGATATGGAAAGTGTGGTATAAAGAAATATAAAGGACTGGTACATGAAAAAAAGTTAGATTTTAGGTAATTTATAGAGATTATGATAGGGTAATGTATAAATTATTGAATTATAATAAGAAACTATAGAGATTTAGGGATTCAGCATAAGTTAAGACTAATGCTCTGAACTGCTTTGACTGCCCAGATTCCAGGGTTTGATTCTTTCCTCCTTCATTTGCTTAGTGTGTGACTCTAGGTAAATCACTTAACTGTACAGGGCTCCTGGGGTGTCCCTGAAAAAGGGTCAGTTTGCTCATGGACTTACATGGTAAACAAATATGTTAAGGAAAAACATAGTGGAGTAATGGACAGTTAGATGGAGAAGGACATTTACAAGGGAATGTCAGGTGCAAGGACAAGACCAGGAGGAAGCCAGATACATTTTTAATTTAGGGAGAAACATATTGCGATTGGCTTCAGAAGGCTTAGCATCTTCTTCCTGTGTGTACACTTGTAATGCTGTTCACGTCATCTGTGTGTCTTATCATCTCTTCCCATTATGTCTGCAATATGCGGTTTCAGCTGTGGGAGAGGAGGTGGTTTGGCCATATTCATCTTGGTCTTGACCAGCTATCGAGGCTGCTGCTGCATCATTGCAGTCCTCTGTGTTTAACCATCCGGAGGGAGGTGGGTGCAAAGACTTCTTTATTGGAGATGACAAGGGCGTCTCATTGGTGCCCTCCATTTTAGCTTCTCAGGAGGGGTGTGAAGACTTATCTTCTGACTCCAGATGGGGAGTCACTTGTGGTAACATCTTAGAGGCAAACTAGCAGATGAGGACATGCATTGGCAACATGAAGTGGACTCCAGTAGGGTAATGAGATACTGCAATTAGCACATGGCAGTGGCCATCTAGGTCTGTGATGCTTGGGATTGGTGACCTTTAGGCCAGTCTGGCAGGCAATCATGGAAGTACCCCACTATTTTACAGTCCTGCTACTATCCCGCCATTCTGCCCCACTGCGTGTACTTTGTTCACTGCCAGCAGTCCCCATCATCACCTGTATACCCTTTACCTGCCACTCCATCTGACTGTGTGTCTATTCTGTTTGTTTTTCTCCACCTACAATCCGTTCTTCTCTCCCTATCCATTTCTCATTAACTTTCCCTTCTACCCTTCTCTTGGAATTTCAAAATTGGGTTCTGTCCCACAAACAAAACACATCCCTCCTTCTCACCAGCCCTCTGTTCCTTAATGTTCAGTCTTGTGTTGTTTTCCTGTCCTTGTTGTACCCCCTTTCCTACTTTCCTGTGCACCTCTTTTCCTTCCTATTTATATAATCAACAGGCTGGGCATCTCCATATGTAAACCCACATTGCTGTTCCTTTTTGTGATGCATTATACTTTGCTTTCTGCTGTATCCTTGGTTATATGCCAGAGTCTGATACTGGTCCCATGGCATTGCACGCCAGGCATATTGTCTGTGTCCAGAGGGACTGGTTACTTATGATGTCATGCCTCACACCTATGTTTAGTAAGATTGCTGTGCTACTAGGTATACTGATTTACACTGCACTGCAATCATTATCGGTTACCACTGCAAATCTTTTTTATTATGTGGCTTTACTCTCTGTATACTGGTGCTACCCTTGCCCGACACACCCATAAACAGCTTTCAGATGCTTTGTACAGTGAGGCCTCTAAATTTTAGGGATGTACAGGCATATACCACCCACCTCTATGAATCCCAGACCTTATAGCATGCCTTATATATAAGGCAAACACCCACTGCATTTTTTCTAGTCATTAAAATAATTTTTAATCATCTGGTTTGAAAGATACTTATTGCATTGCTTGTTGAATAATGCAGTTGGACATTTTATATTTGAATATGTAGTAGATTTGTTGTGCAGAATGCATAATGCTTTTCTCCGGGAAAAACTGGTATGCTAATAAAGCCTGACAATTGTTTCTGTTTTTGAGTTGTTTGAAAAATAAAATGCACAACGCACAAAGACATATAGGGAAAAAGCTGTGAAAATGGTATAAAACACGTAACATTTAGTCCTGTAAGTCTGTTTCTTGTATATTAATTATTATAGTACGATGACAATCTTCACCTGTGTATGTGTATTTTTGTTTTTATTTGTGGAGCTTTTCTCCCCAGGCCTCTGCTAAAAACTGATAAAATTATCCAGTTGGACTTTCTCTGTAAACATGTCAATAAATAAATAAATAAATATTGAAAAATCTTTCTGCGCTGTGTGTACTCCTTGCAACTCAGCATCTTAAATCACTTTTCTTTAAGCAATTTTATGTCTATCTCAGCTGGTACTGTAGCAAAGGTTTGCAAAAATAAGTGTGCCATCTGGAACATTTTTCTTATTTAAAAAAAAAATAGCTGATGTTAAGTCTAAAAACAGGTAAACTTCTCCAAATCTTGTATTACTAAAACTGAGCCATAATTCTTTTTGAATATATGTATCTGCCAAATATTCTCTTTGAAAAGTAAAAGAACAAGACATTTCAACGTAGAAAGTCAGTAGCTTTTTCTGTGGAAGGCATTCTGTGAAGAAGTAAGAGAACTCCGTTTAAAACATGGTAGAGTAGAATTAAAACCATATTACAGGCAGCGTTATGTTTGTTCCACTGAGTATATATATATATATATATATATATATATATATATATATATATAAATATATCATTGAATTCTATCTAGAGCAATGTATGATAGAATGAAAACACCATCCTAAACTTGAAAGTGTATATATTTTAGAGCACAGTTTAATATTTAATATTCTTTGTACTACTATGTATCAGAATCGCTTCAAGATGTTCCCTGCCATGGAAGCCGATGTCCGACTAGTCTACCAAAGCCTGCCGTTGCTTTATATCATTCACTCCACTGGAGCTCTGGACGTTTGCACTGTAACTTCCAATGGGCAGAGCCCATGCCTTTTAACAGAATCAAATGTCCTCACATTTGGAATAAATGATCATATTTCTGGAACCATAGGGGTTATGAACCAAGTATAAATAGCAAACTCTTCAGCACAAACTATTTTTTATAGTGGTAGTATTCTTTAGATTCTAAGTCTTAAACCAAATTTTATAAGTCGTAGTAAACACAGTAACTATTACATTTGCAATATTTTGTAAACAACTAACAATATCTGGGCAACCCCTCAAGTTACATACATACTGCCAACAACATTTTATTCATATACATGAGAGCTTTCATATGAGGCTAAGGAGTTCTGTCTGTGCTACTTGGTTGTTCAGATATTTAGAAAAAATGTGAAAATTATATCTGTATAAATTAATACCATAAAAAACAACAGTTAATATCTATTTACCTGCACTAGACAGAGGTCAAATATTAATGCAGTTGAGTTCTCTACTGTGTAAGCTTTAATATGAAATCTTTTAAATCCTTGTACATAGCATAGTTTTGGACTTATTGATGCAAATGTGAACAAGCAATATTTGATGCCTAGAGGTGTCAGTAGGAGTTAACTGCAGATGCACCTGGAGGCGTCACTCGGATGTAATGAGTTTTAAGATACGGTGAATGTCAGCCAAACACTCCTCATGTATCGTAGGGCATAAAGATGATGTTCAGGTGTGCCATCCTTAGAACTTCTTTGCAGCCAGTCCGAACAGTGTTTCTAACTGTTGGTCTGTTTACCTATGTCTGTTTTCTGCAATTTTTACTTTGTTTTTGTATTCTGGTGATTACTCCTGTTTGCTGCAGTCCTGACTATTGCAGATAAGTACCCGGTTGGGGGTTTTGTTCTTTTTCTTGAATTTATTGTGCTGTTTGGGTTTAATGTCATCCAGGAAGGGTAAATTCCGGGGTGGGAGACAGATTCCCCATAAAGACCACCATGATAAATGCCTTTTTTTGGTTAGGAGCTTCTCACGACCATATGTCTTGTTCGATTTGTTAGGCGTTCATCCCAAAAACCCTTCATAGTAGAGTTTCTTCCCTTTTGTTGTACCTTGAGAAATAGTGTCTTAAGCTTCTTGCTAAAGATACAATGGAAGGAACTTACTGCCCCGAGGGTCAGCCATCAGGGAAGAAGAAGGTGAAAAAAGTAAGACTGGAATCTTCCATTGTCCAGCCTCTGCCGGGTGTTTCTCCAGAGGTTGTTATAAACCTGGAAGCTTGTCTAGTTGTGTTGTCGGATTTCTCTGGTGTGTTCGGGTTGGTGGCTGGTGAAGATCTGGCAGGCAGCATATCTGATGAGGCTTTGCAGGTGTCCATTTTGGACATTCAGGGGGAACCACAGTTGATTGTTTCAGAGGGGTCAAGGAGGGGCCCGCAGATTCTTTTTAGGGAAGAAGTTCCTACTATAGTTGTCGAATGCTGTCCTGAGTCAGAGCCTTTTCAGTTTTCTAGGGTGGACATTTCCTCAAAAAAGAAACAGAAAACTAAACATGTTTCTTCTGCTCCTAAGGATCCACAATGTGAGTGGCAGCCCTTTAGTCAGGGCTTATTTAATGCTTTACTGTTATTAAGGCCTCCTCAAGGGGTTTTGGTTCCTGCTCCTCCTTGGTCCTCTTCTCCACTTAAAAGGCCCAGTGAATTGTATTCTTCTGAGGAAGAGTTGGATTCTGATGAAGAATCCCTTACTTATTCTACCCAGATTCCTTCTCCTTTAGACTACTGGTCAGAGGAGGAGGAGGAATCTAATAGCCCTGATACTCCTTCTGAGAAAATTTCCTTTGGTGACACAATTTCTAGGATGCTGGAATTTTTAAGTGGGATTGTGCTCAGGTCTCTGACATCCATAAGAAGTACTATGAGTTACTGCATATGGAATCTCTTAAACCTGCGACCATTCTTCCTTTTGGCTGCTTTGCTGTATGTTTTTTCCAATGACTTTAAAGCACCTGATTCTCTGCCCCTGGTCCCAAGATGTCTGATACATTTTATAGGGTGCCTGAGGATTATTCCTTTTTGTTTAAATGTCCTGCTGCTGACCCCTCTGTGGCATCTGTAGCCTCTGATAAGCCATCTCAATTGCTTCCTTTGTCCAAGTTACTGCCTTCTGACAAGGACAGCAGAACCACGGACAGGCTGGGTAAGTAGGTTTATACTTGGGCTACTACTTTTAGGGCTATTAATTTTCAGACTCATATCTCTAGGTATGTGTTGGCTGCTCTTTCTCAGGCTTGCCAGCTTCTTTCTGATCTTCCAGACTCTGAGAGTAAATCTTCTGCTCTTTCCTTGCTAGGGACTTCCTCTCAGGTAGTTCTTCATTCTATCAAGTGTAGTTATGATGCAGCAGATGCCTCTTCTATGGCCACAGTTTTGGTTCAGTTCTGAGGAGGTATTCTTGGCTTAGGCTTCAAACTTTGCTCAATGATATTAAGGCTAACTTGATGGATGCTCCTCTGGATAATAAACGTTTGTTTGGTGAAGCAGCTGCTAGTTTGTTTAAGTCTCTACAGGAGCTTAAACGTGTTTGTTTCTCATGTGCCTACATTTCAGAGACACTACCCTTCTAAGCCAGCCTTTGAAGGTAGTCAATCTCACCCTCTTGCTAAAGGTAAAAAGGGTGGTAAATGGGCTCCCCCTGCTAAGGCCACTGCAGTGATTCAAAAGCCTTCCTTTCCTGACAACCCAGGTGCTGTCTGACTCACCACCTGTTCCCAGACACAGTTGTCTTTCTCTTCACCTTTCTATTTCACTTTCTGTTTGGCTTTGAATCACCCAGCATTATTGGGTTCTGTTAATCATTCATCAGGGGTACTTCATGGTGTGGATATCACATCCTCCTTTTATGGGTATTCCTCAGCCTCCTTGGGAACTTCCTTTTTTCCCAGAGGTTCTGCAAGATCTCTTGTCTTAGGGTACTATTTAAGAGGTGCCTGTGTCCCAAAGGGAGAAGGGGTTTTATTCAAGAATGTTTCTAGTGCCCAGAAAAGATGGTACTTGGAGACTGATTCTAGACCTCTCTTATCTAAACACTTTTCTGAAGGTGCCTTCCTTTCGGATGTTCTCCCTTCAGACTCTATTTCCTCTCTTGCTCCCTTAGGCCTTTCTGGTGTCTCAGGATCTCAAGGATGCTTATCTCCATATTACAATCCATCCTGTTTTCAGGAAGTTTTTGCATTTCTCTGCTGCTTCCTGGCATTTTCATTTCTGTTCTTTGCCCTTTGGTTTTTCAACTGCCCCAAGGGTGTTCACCTAATGCCTCGCTCCTGTGATTGCTTTTTTGCAGGCTTCAAGGGATCCAAATATTTCCTTACTTGGACAACCTGCTGATTCAGGCATCCTCTCTGGAGGTCTTTTTGCAAAATCTTTATTTTGCCATTTATCTTCTTCAGAGCCTGGGGTTCATGACAAACTTCAAAAAGTCTTTGACTCCTTCTCAGGATCATGTCTTTCTGTGTTGCAGGATTCATGTCTTACTTTCAGACTCTTCTTCCTCCTGGCCTCCATTACAACCAGGGAGTTTCTGAAAACTCTGGGTTTCATGGCTTCCACCATTTGGATGCTTCCTGTGGCCTAACTCCACATGAGGAGGTTTCAGTGGTTTCTGAAGTCGGTGTGGCTTCAACATGCGCATCCTCTAGACTTTACAGTTCCTCTTCTTCTTTGTTTCAGGAAGAAACTTCTGTGATGGATTCAACAGTTGTCTCTGAATCCAGGGCTCCCTTTTCATCACCCTCTTCCCTCTCAGGATCTGTTCACAGACAGTTCAGATGTGGGATGGGGAGCAATGTTTGGCTTCCTGAAGGCTCAGGGAGTGCGGTCACCTCATCAGCAGAAGGAGCACACCAGTATCAAAGTGATGAGGGCTTTTCTGCTGGCTCTTCAGGCCTTTCATCCTCTTTTCTCTCTGGGGCCTCTCAAGGTGTTCATAGACAATACCACAGTTATGTTGTACATCAACAAACAGGGGGGACAAGATCTTACCTTCTCTGCCCACTGGCACTTCTGGTATGGGATTTGGCTGTCAAGTATCAAGTGACTCTTCAGGCAATTTATATTCCTTCAGATCAAAACATTTTGGCAGACACTCTGAGCAGGTCCTTCACTCAATCCCACGAATGGATGCTTCACATGGGATGTGTTTCTGAACATTGTTCACCAGTGGAGTACTCCTCAAGTAGATCTCTTTGCCTCCCCTTGGAACAGATGACTTCTTATGTTTTGTGTCAGAGTCCCAGGTCCTCTGGTGTGGAAGGTGGATGCCCTCTCTTTTTCTTGGAAGGGGATGTTTCGTTATACATTCCCTCTCCTTCCTCTCATTCTGAAAGTCTTGTTCAAGATTCAACAGGATGCTTCCAACATTTTGTTATTACTCCCTTTTGGCCGCAACAGGACTGGTTCCCCTCTACTTCTGCATCTAGCCAGGGGCAATCCTCACAGGGTGGATCTCCTCACACAAGACAAGGGGTCTCTTATCCATCCCCACCTGTCCATGCTTCAACTGACACAGTGAGTGACAGAATTTTGATTCATAGACATTTTTTCCTGAAGACATGCTGCAGGTCCTGCAGGATGCCAGGAAACCTACTGCTAGGAAATCCTACTTGTCTAAATGGAAGCGGTTTTCTATTTGGTGTCTCTCTCGTAACCTGGACCCACTTACTGTGGATGCTCCTTTGGTTCTCTCTTATTTGTGTGAGTTTCTCAATGCTGGTTTGGCCTGTTCTTTTGTTAAGGCCCACTTATCAGCTGCCTTTAACTCCTCCTTTAGCTTCTAGATTTGAGGGTGAACAATTTCTTAAAGGTGTCCTTAATATTAGACCTCCCAGGAAGCCTGTTCCTCCTCCCTGGGATATTAATTTTGTTGTGGAGAAATTGACTCAGGCTACTTTTGAACCTGCTATTTCATCTTCCTCGCAGCATTGTTGTTGGAAGACAGTTCTTTTGTGGGCTCTTTTTTTCTGCTGGGCAGCTACCTGAGTTGTAAGCCCTTATGGCTTGTCCATCTTTATGATATTCCAGGAGGACAGGGTGTCCTCACATACTAATGAATTGTCACTTAATAAGTCTATTAATTTGCTACTTTTTTTCCCCTCTCTGCAATCTGACAGTGAGAGGGTGCTGCATACTTTCGACATGCATAGATAGCTCAGATTTTATTTGGATAAGACTAAAGCTATCAAAAAATCTGATCAGTTGTTTGTTACTTTTCATCCTAGGTCTTTAGGATTGGCTGTTTCCAAGCAAACTATTTCTACTTGGATTTCAAAGGCTATTTCTTTTTCTTACATTTTTCATGGCGAGAGCCTTCATTCTTCTGTAAAGACTCTACTAGAGCTATGACTTTCTGGTGCTTTTTTTCAAGGGATTAGATACTAATTCTATTCAAGAAGCAGCTACCTGGACTTCTGTGCATAGCTTTACCAAACACTACAAGTTGGATGGTATCTCCATAGGTAGAGCTGGTTTTGCTAATGCCATTCATCATGGCTTCTTAGAGGGCTCTACTGCTGCTTCCTCCTCCCGAGTTTCTTCTTGAGCTTTGGCCTCTCCCATAAGTGATGAATACTGCAGTGGGGAATGTAAGGACATAGTACAGCTGTGTAAAATCTTACCATAATGGTAGATGTCCTTGCCTTCACCGCTTCAGCATGGATTCCATTCCTCCACCCCCTAGTCTTTTTCCTTCCTGGATGTGCAGGTTCTCTTTGCTTTTTTCCTTGGACTGGTGCTGCTATTGGGGCAATCAGTTCTGATGATGGTATGCCTGAATGTCACCTTTAAGCCCTACGCTACATGATCAGCCTTTGGGTGGCATTCAGTGTACCTTAAAGCAATGGTAGGCTTTGGTAGACTGGCCCTTATGTCGGGCTTCCACTGCAGGGAATCCCATAAGTGATGAAAACTGCAGCAGTGAAGGCAAGGACATCTACCATTATGGTAAGATTTTACACAACTGTACTTTTTTCTTATTGTATTATTTTGTGTGGCCCCAAAATACTCATCATGGAAGCTGCCACACTGACATGATTTTGTCAAACTCTTTTGTCATTCTCCCAGTTTAAGTCTGTGTTTCTGTAATATAATACCGTATTAACTTTTTAACTGAATACTCTGATCTCTGCTTTCATTAAGCTGGTAAATCCCAGTTCTTCATATAAAGATTTGTCCAACAAAGTTTCACTTTAGCTGTTTATAGTACTCTGCTGACCTTAACACAATACAATTTAAGATGTAATATTGAGGGATGTGATTAAAAAAAAAAGAAATGCAAAACTACAGAATATTTGCTGCATAGGATGAGACAAACTCCTACTAGGCCAATGGGCTCTTTTGGGGAACACCCAAAGTGATATTTGTACTGACTTGCGGAAGTCTGGCCAGGGCACTGGGGAACTTAGCCAATTCATTATGGTAAGTGCAGTAGGATATTTTATATCCACCTGAGCTACCAATAACTCAGTCAGATGGGTCTCGGTTTAACATCTCATCCAAAGGAATTTCCACTAAGTACAGCACCCCCCCCCCCCCAATGCTGGACTGCAATGTCAGTGCTGGAAAAAATTAATCCAAATATCTGGTGTGGCAATAGAATACATAGACAGCCTTCTATTCCAAAGGCAAGTGTGATAGCTATTGAATTACTGAGATTGCCTCAAATCTGAATAAAAATGGTGGGTCCTTCATAACTGTGTCAGGGAAATAAATAGAAATGAAAAGAATGTTACTGAACGGTTTCCAAACACATAACAACATCTAGGTGATATATGGAGAAAGAAATCTAGGATAAGCTTAACTCCAATACTGGGGGGAGTTTTCCTTAACTTTTAATTGATTATTTTATAAGTAATCATTCCTCTTGATTATTGGTGGTGTTAAAGTCTTTGTTTTGGTAGCTAACACCAGTGCATTTGTAGTCCCACTTGCTGCAATGCAACTCACTCTTCCCTGATAGCACTGCATGAGCTTAATGCGAACCTGTATGGGCGGCATTGAGCTAGATCACATTGTATATATACACACACGTGCATGCACACACATTCTCACACACCCTCACACACCCTCACACACCCTCACACACACACACACACACACACACACACACACACACACACACACACACACACACACACACACACACACACACACACACACACACACACACACACACACACACACACACACACACACACACACACACACACACACACACATACACACACACACACACACACACAACACAGACACACACACATACTAACATACCCTCACATGCACACACACACACACACACACACACACACACACACACACACACACACACACACACACACACACCTCTGCCTGTATTAGTTGCCTGGAATTAAAGTCTAAGCAGGACACTATTACTCTGCTTTGCCCTGCAAATACATTTATAGTGAAATGCACTGGTGCTGCATGGTAAGGTGGTGCATGCACTAATGGATGTTTTGCATTGCTGTGCAAGGATCTTGCATAGTACAGATGTCTATAAATCAGCATACTGTAGCATGCAGCATACTTATAGACTACTATAGTTTATATCAGCGTCAGTGGTGTAATGGATAGCACACTTGCCTTTGATGCAGAAAGTTGTGGGTTCAGTTCCCACACAAGGAAGATTCATTGCTGATAATGTACTGCAATATAAGGGGGGGGGGACTGCACTCCTAGTTGTGCCATCCTTTGGATGAGATGTTAAACCAAGGCCCTATCTGCTTGAATTGGTGGTAGTACAGGTGGATGTGAAAGATCCCATGACACCTATCAAAAATAGTAGGGGTCCTTTATTTCCATATTTATAAATGTATGCAATTATTTGAATAATTTTATTCTAGTTTTTCTATTCATAATCTATTATTTTTATATACATTCTTATTAATTCAACCCGCCACTCTTTTTTCCATAACCATAATCTGATTTTTCTCAATATTATTGACAACATCCATTTCCCATTAAACATGATTTAATTTTTTCTCTCATTCCCTAATACCCATACTACATAAAACACTTTATTAAAATTTAATTTTGAGTCTTTACTTCTGTTGTAACACCCACATTCAATCATATCCATGTTTATCCTTTTACTGTCCTTAAATCTGAGAAAAAAAAATCTGTACATAATTTATCTCACAATTTTTTACTTTCTTGTGTCTTTTACTAAGCTGACATTCACCTCCACTCCTCTACTGTGTTCTCCATCTTGTGTGCCATCCTCCCAGTGCCACTGTACTAGGAATGACACATGTACACGTACTTGTGCTTGAGAAAATGTGAGTAGGGGAAATTCCCCGATGCCCTGAACAAATTTCCCATAGTAGTATAAATACAACCTTGGGTCTCCTTTGAAAAGAGGTTACTTGCCTAGTGGGACTAATCTGGTCAATAAAGGATAAATAAAATATTGCATTTGCATGAAGCTCTGAAAATATATCACTGCTTAACAGAACAAGTTGTGCTACTGAATAGCAAGGTGTCCCTGAATCACAAACACCTTGCTTACTCTGCAAAACTACATGCACATGAGTGGTACACAGGCTATCTATGAAAGCCACCCTAATGTTAGGACAAAATGACTGTACTACAAAGTAAATCACTGGGTAGAAAGGCACGTCAGTTTAAAGTGCCTCCATTTTTTATTCTCAGTTATTGGCTCTGTCATCACCGGCAAAATATATATTAGCTTAATCATTATCTCTGCCAAGGTAAAAATATGATTTTGCACAAAAGCTACCCCGAGCATATTTCTAGCTTAATTAAGAACAAAGTAGTCATCTTGCATATGAACTTCAACATGCATCTGTGGTACTCAGGAGTCAGCATCTCCTCGCTGTACACTGCAAGTTGATCAAGGGTATTTCTTTCCCTTTTTTCAAATACAGTTCATTTGTTTTCGGTCTATAATACATCAGCATTTTACCTTGTCAATTCTGAACTGAAGTTCCACAAGGTTTTTCTTCTTCTATAAACTGGAAGCAGTCTATTATTTGAATTAAAAAGCTTGAGTTTAACAACTGCCGCTGTGTTGTTTTATTTGATAGAAGAAAGCAGTAAGCCTTTTCAATCCGTTTGCTTTCAACTGTACTCACATATCTATAGTGAAGCAACTTGCGTTAGACAGATGTCCATGCTTACAGAGAAGTAGCCCTGTGGGACTTCCACTCAGTATCAGAAAGGTAAAGATGGTCATTAACTAGAATATAGCTGAAAGGGGTCACTTTCTAAGTGATATTGATGTATTTAGATCTTAAACAAAATGTGATGACTATGACTTTGCATTTAAGAAAAACAATTTGTTGAAATATGAAAAGGATTTGCCACTACAATAGTAAGAATAAACCACCACATCTTCTGCGTTTTTTGTTTAAGGCTGTTTGTGGTCACATCAGGGGTTGTAGGTGTTTATCCCTTTTATTGCCTACTTTGATTCATAAGCTATGGTTGAGTAACTTTGTATGTCGTGTTAAATTCCCTTAGTGTCACAGTGTTTCATCTTTTTTGCTTGACATCTTCAGTATATCCTGCACAAGACCCTCTTTATTAACTATATACAGCTATTCCTGCACAGTTCTGTCCAAAGCAGTGATTTTAATTTTGCTATAAATGCTTACCTTTTCTATATGACCTGAACATGTTTCAGTTGCAGAACTTTATATTTGTGTGTGTATGTGTATGTGTGTGCAATTGTGAAATGAGAACTAAACAGCTACAAATGATCTGTGTGGCCTTTGAAAGCCACTCCCTGTTATAAAGATCACTCTGTCGTACTATTTTTGTTGACATACATTTTGTGAATCAGAACGGCCACTTATCCCAAGTGTATGGCAGGACGCACAATAACTAAATGCAACAGTCATACTGCTGGCTTTGAATTATGGAATTTAGCATGAAAGTGGTAATGATTTACGAAAAGTGTATGAAAATGAATCCATACTACTTCTAATATTAAAAAATGCACATTCTGAAGCAAGTATAATCACCCTAGTCCTTTCTTATGTTCTCCAGTCTCCTCCAGTGCAGCTGTCTATTCCCTGCAATATCTTCAGGGATTATGGAGAGCAACAGAGCCTAAGTAATATCTATGGCTGGCACACTGTGACAGGATATAGGTGCAGCTAACATAAATTGTACTTAACAGTACATAGTTAGAGCCTGCTGCTTAACTTCATCCTCCCACTAGCTTAGGAGGTCAGAACTGTGGTGCCTCATGTCACTGTAATGGTAACAGTATTGCTCTCCCCATGTATAGGATGCTGGTGGCTTGGAGACAGCCTAGGCTAAACTATTCCAGGCTTCATTCTTATACTGAGGGCCTTGATAACCCACCTTCAGGAGCCTCCAGCTGTAATCGTTATGCAGGAGGTAGAGAAAGATTTTTATCTCCTCTGCACACCACCTCTTTGCTCTGAAAGATGAACTGCTCTCTCTTTCTGTAGCCATGATGTCCAACCTTGAAGAATCTCAGAGAAAAAGGACAGAGAATCGGTGCTAAAAGCAGTTCTCATGTGTGCCATCTGTAGTGGACTGACAGGCATTCATGAGTACTTTATTCACTTGGTGCATGGTGGGTTGAGCTAATACGAAATGTATTATTATGGATCACAATGGCACTTTCAGGTGTGAAACATAGTTGTCTTGTATCTCTGAGTACACTGTTAAAGGACAACAACGGGATTCTATTATTAAATGCTCAACTTCCCTCTCATTTTCCTCCATATTTGCTGTACCTTTTATGAAAAAATAACAATACAGCATTTAAAATTGTGATGCCCGTGCACTGGCCCAGTAATCAACGAGCCTCAATCCTCACCACTAGCACCAGTGAGGGGCGTGCACATTGGGGGGACAACAAGTACATAAGTACACACACAGTAAAGTACAATTTCCCTTAAATGCACACAGAGAGCACAGTCAGTCTGGAGCTGGTTTCTCCCTTTCTCTCCAGATCACCAATAAGACTCCCCACTGGGACAGCTATAGGGTCCAGATCTCAGCTTAGTGGTCAAACTAAAATCTCCAGCACCCTCTCTGTCCAACCAGTGCTTTGAGTCCCTTCCAAAGTAGCTAATACACACACTTTAAGATCTGATTTATATAAAAACACACAGACCCTCCTGGGGAAGACTGGCACAGGTTCTCCAGCTATGCCCCCTTTCTGCCCAGACTATAAGGTAGTACCGACTTCCACCAACCACAAATATCAGCTACTATAAAGCCCTTCTCAAAGGGTGACCAATTTCACTGTGAAATGTTACTGTTATCCAAATAGTAAGTGTGACTGAGCAGCAAGACTATTGGAGTGGCTTGGACAGTATCACCAAATTCATGCAAGCACTCTCTATGAGCTTAACAAAGTTGAAAGGCTTAAAATATTTAATAATAAATAATAAAAGCACAAGACAAATCTCATCAGTTCAACACAGTGCTAATCAAGAGTTCAGAAATCAAAAGAACTTTAAAACAATATTGTAGGATAGTCTGACAAATATAGTAAACAGCTAGACTCTTCTTCTTCTTCTTCTTCTTCTGTTCTTCCACAGCGGATCTTCTGTTTCCATTTCTTCCTGTCCTCTGCATCATGCTCCTTCACACCAACCGCCTGCATGTCCTCTCTCACCACATCCATAAATCTTATCTTAGGACTTCCTTTTTTCCTCTTACCTGGCAGCTCCATCCTTAGCATCCTTTTCCCAATATACCCAGCATCCCTCCTCAGCACATGTCCAAACCAACGCAATCTCGCCTCTATTGCTTTGTCTCCAAACTGTCCAACCTGAGCTGACCCTCTAATATACTGATTCCTAATCCTGTCCATCCTAGTCACACCCAGTGCAAATCTTAACATCTTTAACTCTGCCAACATCCAGCTCTGACTCCTGCCTTTTCGTCAATGCCACCGTCTCCAACCCATATAACATAGCTGGTCTCACTACCCTCTTGTAGACCTTCCCTTTCACTCTTACTGGTACCCGTCTGTCACAAATCACTCCTGACACTCTTCTCCACCCATTCCACCCTGCCTGTACTCTCTTCTTCACCTCTCTTCCACACTCACCATTACTCTGAACTGTTGATCCCAAGTACTTAAACTCATCCATCTTTACCAACTCTACTCCCTGCATCCTCACCATTCCTCTACCCCCCTCACATTTACACACATATATTCTGTTTTAGCCCTGCTGACCTTCATTCCTCTCCTCTCTAAAGCATATCTCCACATCTCCAGGGTCTCTTCAACCTGGTCCCTACTCTCACAATATATCACAATGTCATCTGCAAACATCATAGTCCACGGGGCATCCTGTCTGATCTCATCTGTCAACCTGTCCATCACTTCTGCAAATAAGAAAAGGCTCAGAGCTGATCCTTGATGTAATCCCACCTCCACCTTAAATGTATCTGTCACTCCCACCGCAGTCCTCACCAATGTCACACTACCCTCGTACATATCCTGTACCACTCTTACATACTTCTCTGCCACTCCTGACTTCCTCATACAATACCACAACTCCTCTCTAGGCACCCTGTCATATGCTTTCTCTAAGTCCACAAAGACACAATGCAACTCCTTCTGACCTTCTCTGTATTTCTCCAACAACACTCTCAGAGCAAATATTGCATCTGTAGTCCTCTTTCCTGGCATGAAACCATACTGCTGATCACTAATCATTACCTCCCTTCTTAACCTAGCTTCCACTACTCTTTCCCATAACTTCAAGCTGTAACTGATCAATTTTATCCCTCTGTAGTTACTGCAGCTCTGCAGCAGCTTGACTAATCTGGCTAAAGATTTCTTTAGGTGTAGCATGTCCAACAGCTCTGGGTTAGACATAGCTTCATATGTTAGGCAGAGATCACCTCAGAGTAGGAGACATGCTATGGAGTAAAGCTGGAGTTTCTTAAGACGGTCAGTGTAGGACATCTGTTTGAGGACAGTAATCCTCTTTGTGAGTTACTTCTGTGGCCTTTCCAGCTGCTGCAGATGTCTTGTGAGGTACATTCCAAAATGGGCGTTGTACTCTATAATGGGTCTAATGAGTGTCGAGTAGAGGGGAACAATGACTTCTTTTTCCCTGGATGAGAACCCTTTTGTGATGAGGTGTGCCATGTAGAAGGATTTCCTGACTACTGTGGTGATGTGATTATCAAAGGAGAGACTACTGTCCACCTGGGTCCCAATGTTTTTTATCACACATTTGGCGTTAAGTAGACTGCAGCCTATGTGGTAGTTTATGGGTACAGAGTTTTTACCAAAGGGGATGACAATGCACTTTTTGGCATTGAGCTTGAGGCCATGGCTCTGACACCAGGCATCTGTCTCAGTGAGGCCCTTCTGTAGGATGTCAACATCATTTGGAGACTTGACTATGGCTCCTTGTTTGCAGTCATCTGTGAACTTCATTAGCCAAAGATCTTCTGTGTTAACCTGTACTTCAGAGAAGTAGATACCAAACAGAACAGGTGCCAGGACTGAACTCTGTGGTACTCCACTTGTCACTGGTTTGAAGTCAGATTTGGAGTCTGCAACTTTTATAGTGTGGGTTCTGTCAGTGAGCCAGTTGGCAACCCATCTTGTGATGTAAGGATTTATACCTATATTAGTGAGTTTATCTATAATTACAGAATGGGGGATGGTGTCAAAAGCCTTGGCGAGGTCAAGATAGGCTGTGTGAACCACCTTACCCTCATCTACGGCTTTGGTGACTGCCTCAAAGAAGTCAATCAGGTTCAGGAGGCATGATCTGCCTTTCACAAACCTGAACTGGGTGGAGTCCAGAGTTTGGAGGTTACCAATGTCTTTGTTTATGAGTTCAATGATTATACGTTCAATGGCCTTACAGACCAGGCTCGTCAGGCTAATAGGGCAATAGTTCCCTGGATCAGTGGTGGTTCCCCCTTTGTGCAGTGGGATAACTGTTGCTGTGCAGCATTCAGTGGGCACAAAGCCTGATGTGAGGCTATGATTGAACATGGTGCTTAGGTGGGGAGCCAGTTCATTCTGAAGTTTGTGTAAAAGGCAGCCTGAGATGTTGTCCAGTCCCATGGATGCTGTGTTTTTGGCTTTAGAGAGTGCAGATTTTACCTGCGTAGTTGTGATTACAGAGACTCTGCATTCTTCATATATAGATATGGGCTCTTTAGGAGGTGAGAGGGGGGTAAAGTTAGCACTGAACCTATCTGCCAGGATGTTGGCAATATCAGTTGGTTCTGTAATTTTTTTGTCTTTGTTTGTGCTGTAACTCAGAGCAGATGTGGGTGTTGCCATTGAGATTCTTGACATAGCTATAGAATGCTTTGTGGTTGTCCCTAGAATCAGTGGCAATTTTGTTTTCATAGCTAGATTTGGAGGATCTTATAAGGGATCTCAGTTTTTTACTGAGGCTGACCAGGGAGCTCCTCCACTCATGGGATTTTACTCTCTTTTGCAACAGTTTACTTCTTCTGTTGTAGAGTTTGTTTATGGCAGGGGACCAGCAGATTGGCTTCCTTTTTTTGCAGGATAGCATCTTGGTTCTGTTTGGGATAGCACAATCCATGCAGTCATGTATGTGCTTATAGACTGCATTTGTGTAGAATTCAGCAGTTGTAACTGTATTGTCCATCTGCATGGGTGTCATGAAGTTCGCCACTTCTGTCTTAAGAAGCATGAAGTTGGCTTTTTAGAAATGTATTATCATGGTTTCCTTAATGGGAGGTGGGGGTAGGATGTGGCTATCTAGGGTGATTAACTTATGGTCAGATCTGACCAATGAGGAGTTGACCAGGTGTGGAACACTGGTCAGTCATGTTGGTAATGACTAGGTCTAGGATATTGTTGCCTCTGGTGGGGGTGTGGATAAGTTGATCTAGGGCATTGGACTTTACGAATTCCAGAAAGCGTTGAGTGAAGGAGTTGGTACATAAGTATTTTTCTCAGTTAATGGTGGGGTAGTTGAAATCACCCATTATTAGGGTGTTTGGTTGAACCCTAATATTTTCCAGTATATCAAGAAAAGAGGAGTGGGAATCCTGGGGCATGGTGGGGGATCTGTATCAAGCTACAATTTGGATTGAAGTTTTACCCTTAGTTTTTGCTTGCCTGTTCCTGTTATGGTGGTGAATTTGTTATTTGAACCTTGCCTGAAAAAGGCACTAAAGGAGTGGCAAGAGCATTAGCCAGTATCCGGAATCCCAGAGGTGACAGGTGCAGGCCATCTCTGGCAAAGAATCATGGTCTGTCGACCATGTCGTCCCAGGCAAACAGATACTGGATCCCCTTAGAATGACACCAGAAGCTTAGCCAATTGTTGAAGTCAATTATTTTGTCCTTGTACTGCCGTATCATTCTGGGCGATGGCAGGATGCCACTCAGGGCTAGGGTCATACCTGCCTGGTCTCTTCATGTACTCCGAGGAGGTACATCTCAGGTCATTCACACCAACATGGACAATGACAAAGTCATATTTGTACTTGTTGTGGAGTGACCTGAGTGCATGGGTTATGTGGTGAATCCTGGCACCTGACAGGCAGCTGACAGTAACCTTCTCTTTGTTTAGCTTGGTGGGTGGGACATCAGTGTGCCTGACTATAGAGTCACCTATGACTAGTGTGTTGGGTACGTTGTTTTGCCTTGTTGGCTGTGGTTGAGTGGCACACTAAGTCTGTGCGCTATGTGTCATTTGGGTTGTGTTGGGGGGGGTGGAGGTTGCTTGCATTTCTGCTTTGGAGGTCTCTGTTGCTTGAACAGATTATTACTGAGAGTCTCCGCAAATGTTTTTGTGTATCTATGTGTGGATTTTGGTGGTGTAGGTTTAGTTGGACTATGTGATGAGTGTGGTGTGATGCAAGTGTTTACCTTCTCCTCTTAACTGTCAAGTTCAGTCTTGGTTGGAGAGAGCTTTACCTCCAGTTTGGCTAGATAAGTGCATCTTTTCACAGGTTGTAGTGTTGGGTTGCAGGAGAGGGTTGTCTGTGTATATGAGGCAATTGCTACATTGCCCCAAGATGCCCAGATTAATCAGATAAACAGGAGAGAACACCGGGAGCTGACCCTTGGACATGCCTGAATAAAAAACTATTTTCCTCTAGACAAGTGAGGAAAGTAAGTACAAAAACTGTTTTCCTCTAGGTAATGAGGAAGGTTGAGTGCTGTAGTAATTAGTAGCTTATTTAGGGCTTACAACAAGTTCTAAACAAGTGCTGAACATGAATAAGCAAGTTCAAGTGCTAAAACTAAGAATCTGTATCTGAACTAGACTAGTCACAGGAAAGAAACAAGTGCAGATATGGGCTTTTAAATCAGAAAGTTGAGAGAGATGGAAAAATTGCCCAAACATTCAATAACTACAATTTCTGGGACAGAAACAACTCCTTATGTGGTAGATAGGTTATCTAGTGCTTACCACTCCCACTGATAAACTAGGAGGCTTCCCTCCAACACAGGAAGGCTTGGGGGCCTCAGGAGCTTACAAAAAATCCTGGATACAGCAAATCTGTATCTGGACTAGACTAGTTACAGGAAAGGGGGGAAACAAGTGCAAATGTGGGTTTTTAAATCTGTAAAATCTAGTAATTATCTCTGTCTTAATAACAATAGAAAGAATGTGCTAGCCCAGACATCCTGACTCCAAACTTGAGATCCAACACAGCTGTGATTCTTCACTTAACAGCTTTCTTCCAGCAGGGTGCACTGTGGTTACATTTTTGAAGTTCAGCATATAACACAGTATTCTTACATTTAGTTTTCTTCACATTTGTAAAACAAGCCTGTAGATTATATTAATATTTGCAATACATATAATTATCTACAAAATTCTATCTAGCTAGGCTTGCAGTCTTCACAACCCCCCACCCCCCATGGAGAACACAAGCTAGTTTTTTTATGTGACCCTTGAGAAACGTTGCTTGAGAGGGTTAGGTCTGTCTGGGTATACCTTACCCCATTCCCTGCCTTGAGAGCCCATCTGTGTTGGTGTTGCTAAACCCACTGCATTGCTGCACTGACATATCATATGCTTGCAGCCCTAGGCTCCATCTTAGCAACTTGGCATTTTGCTGGCTGGCTCAGTGTAAACATGTTAGTGGATTGTTATCTGTAACTACATTTAATTTTTTTCCATACAGATAAAGATGAAGTTTCTGCAGTGCCCACACTATGGTTAGACATTCCTTTTTTACAGCTGCATAGCATTCCTCCCTGGGTTGGAGCCTACGACTGAGATAAACCACTGTGTGCTCTTTTCCCCTCTGAAGAAATCTGGCTAAGTACAGCCCCCATCCCTTGGTTTGAACCATCCACCTGCACAACAAATTCTTTGATGTAATCTGAACTGGCTGACACAGGGGGTCCTCCCAAAGCTTATTTAAGCTTCTGAAATGCCTGCTCACATTTTGGGGTCCACACTACCATATCTGGCCTGTTTTTCCTTGTCAACTCTGTGAGGGAGCAGCTATGGAGCTATAACTGGGGATGAACATTCTGTAGTAGCCTGCTGTCCCTAAGAATGCCCTCACCTGATTTTTGGTAACAGGTGCAGGCCATGTCTGAATGCCTTACACTTTGGCTGGTTCTGGCCTGATCTTACCACTCCCCACTCTGCCATACCCACCTGACATTTGCTGGGCTTAATGGTCAACCCTGCCCTCTGTAGTCTGCCCAGCACCTCCCTGACATGCTGAAGGTGCTCTTGCCAGGAATGGCTGTAGATGGCAATATCATCTAGGTAAGCAAGGGCAAACCCTCCTGCTCCTGCTAGGATATGATCTACCAGCCTCTGGAAAGTCACTAGGATATTTTTCATCCCAAAGAGCATCTTTGTGAACTCATACAAGCCAAAAGGCGTCATAAAGGACGACCTCTTTCTAGCACTGTGAGTCAAGGGCACCTGCCAGTAACCCTGGAAAAATCAGTGGTGGTAAGATACTTAGCTCCACCCAGCTGCTCTAGGCCCTAATCTGTCCTAGGCATGGGGTAAGCATCTGACTCTGTCTGACTATTTAATTTCCTGTAGATCACACAGAACCTGGTGCCGCCATCCTTCTTTCGCAGCAGCACCACTGGGGAGGCCCCAGGACTGTTGGACTCTTGAATTATCCCTAGTTCCAGCATTTCCTGTATCTCCTCCCTCAGAGTGTGTTTGACACTCTCAGACCCCCTATAAGGAGCCTGCTTAGTAGGCCTTTGGGTTCCTGTATCCACCTGGTGCTGCACCACGTGGATGCATCCTGGTTTCCCAGAGAACGTGTCCCCAGACTCCTGTAACACTGCCCAGATTTCTCAATCCTGGGTAGGAGATAGCTGCTAGCACATTGCTACTCCTTCCACTGAGGTGTTAGTCTGAGCCTCACTGAGGAGATCATTTACCAGATCTCCCTCAGACTCCTCCTGCAATCCACTGTAAATGCTCAACACAACGGCCTCCGTATCATGGTAAGGTTTCATCATATTAACATGGTACAATTTGTGCCCCAGTCTCCTGCCTAGCAGTTCTACCCTGTAGTTAACATCACTGACCTTCCTTACCACCTTGCACGGTCCCTCCCAAGCTGCCTGCAGCTTGTTGTGTCTGACAGGAATGAGAACCATTACCTGCTGCCCTACATCATACTCTCTAGCTCAAGTATTCCTGTCATACCAGACCTTTTTCTGCTGTTGGGCTTCTGCCAGGTTCTCCTGGGCCAAGCCCATGAGTTCCCTGAGCCTTGTCCTGAGGTTTAGGATATATGCTACAACAGACTGCACTCATCTCAAATTAAATCTAGAGGTCCTCTCACCCTATGCCCATACAGCAACTCAAACGGTGAAAAACATGTGGATTCCTGGGGAACCTCTCTGTAAGCAAACAACAGATGGGGTAAATATTTGTCCAACTTCCTCTTAAATTGGTCTGTAAATACCTGTAGCATGGACCTGAATGTAGAGTTTAACCTCTCACCAAGACCATTAGCCTGGGGGTGGTAGGGAGTGGTCTTTAGTTGCTTCACCCCACAGTACTTACACAGACAAGCCAGCAGGTCTGACATGAAATTGGCACCTCTGTCATTCAGTATTTCTCTTGTGAAACCTACCCTGCTGAAAATCTCTAACAATGCATTTGCCACCTTTTCTGCCTCAATGGAGGACAGGGCCACTGCTTCAGGATATCGTGTAGCATAATCCACTGCCACTAGGATATACTTTTCCCTGTGGCACTTGGGGTACTCAGAGGCCCCACAATATCTATAGCTACCCTCGGAAATGGCTCCTCAACCACAGGCAAAGACATCAAAGGAGCTTTCACCTTGTCTCCTGCCTTTCCTACCTTTTGGCACTGCTCACAGGTCCTGCAGTACCCTGTTACATCTCTGGAAATTCCAGGCCAATAGAAGTTCTGCATAATATGTCTCTTTGTATGTTTTATGCCCATATGACCTGCAAAGGGAATATCATGGGCTATGGCTAGAAGTGCCAGATGGTAGGCTCTAGGTACTACCAGCTGTTGTATCCTCTCACCTTCTAGCCATTCTGCAGGGGTCCACTCTCTATACAGTAACCCTTTGTCCCAGCATACAGATTCTCCCTTCCCTTGAGAATTAGGTGCCTCACTAACTACCTGCCTCAGGCCTTGTGATGTAGGGTCGGAGAACTGAGCCTGTTTCAACTCTCTGCTTGTAACCCTCCCCAGCTCCCCTTCCACAGGAAGTCTGGTATCCTGTGGCAGTGGTGCCTCACTGTCAGCCTGGGTACTACTACTCACTCTGCCCTTGCAGTCATTTTGTTCAAGGGAATATCAGTATCCACAAGCAGCTGTGGTTCACCTTCAGTCTCACTGCTACAGGGTGGCTCCCTCCCTGAAGTAACTACCTCACTAGTCCTGGCTGCAAGTATGCGGTCCGACTGGGTCTCCCCCAGGCTACCAGACCCACATGCTTGTCTCCAAGCCTGACTGCTTGTAACTGCATGAGCACATGGTACTGCATTATGAAAATCATTCCCTAACAGGACATCTGCAGGGATATCCTCAAACACACCTATTTGCTGGCTTCCTTTTCCACCCTCCCAGTCGAGGTGAACCCTTGCCAAAGATATTTGGAATGGGGTCCCTCCTAAAGATCTGACTGGAGTAGACTGCCCAGGCAAGTAGTGCTCTTCTGTAACCATTGTAGGCTTCACAATGGTTATGTCAGAGGCTATGTCTCTGTTAGCAATGGCCTCTTTTCCATTCACTATGATAGGATATAACCTCTGGTGGTACTTTGGTAACCTTGTTGTCTCAAGACAACCTACCATTGGCATTTTGTCCTTTCTACTAACTGGCTCCCTCACCTTTTGTTTCCCCACTTTGCCTCCATGGGCATCAATATGCCACATGGCCCCACTGGTTGTATTCAAAACATCTAACCCTAGGTCCTGGACATGTACCTGGACTAGTCGCTTCTCCTACTACTGTCAGATTCTGTTGGGGCAATCTGGGCTGCCCACCATGGGTTCCTTTAGACCCATGAGCAACACTGGGTGTCCCTTTCCTGTGCTGTGATGCCCTGCTTGCTAGGTATAGATCTCCCTTCTTCCCCAACTCATCTGAAGTAACACATTGTCTGTCAGCTAATCAGATCCTCATTTCCTCAGGCAAAGTGCGAAGGGCTTGTTCCTTTCAAAAGTGGTGACCTGACATCCACTCACCCATCTATAAAAATAAGTACTTAGTTCAGCAACATATTCACACACACTTTCATCTGCCTTGCATCTATGCTCAGATAACTTTTTCCTATAAGCTTTAGGTGTTAGCTTTAAAAATTCTAGCAAACAATTCTTAACAGCAGTATAATCAAACAATTCATGATCAGATAATTTAGACAGCACAGTTACAGCTTTACCATGGAGTAAGGGGGGTCAGGAACCGTACCCAGAGCCCTTGGTCAACATCATACTGTTTACATACCCTCTCAAACATATGAATGACACTATCAAAATTATCCCCCTCTGTAAACTGCAGAAGAAATTTACTGACCTTTTGTGCTTCTGGGGTCCAGGTACTCCCTTCCCCATTACCTCCATGACTCTGGCGAAGAGTTTTCATCTCCTTTTCATGCTGCCTCTGCCTCTCCTACTCCACAGCTTCCATTTTCAAATGCCTGGCCTCCAACTCAAGTCTCTTTAGCTCAAGATGGAGTTTTAAGTCCTCTGCAGGAAGGTCGAGCTGTCCCTTCTCTGAGTGTTGTATATGTCCACGGCCAGTCTGATCATCCTCCTGATTGCTGTTTTCTGATGCAGCTGTGACTAAAGCTGCAATCATGTCTGCCTTAGCTAGGTTTCCATGCACCAGTCCTTTAGCCTGGCACATCTCAGCCAACTGGCACCTTGTCAGCTTGCCATACTCCTCTGCTGACATGTTTGCCTGCTCTCCATGACTAACTAAGCTAACAAAAGAAATAAAACAATTGTGATCTGAACTCTGAATATTCTCTGCACAGCTGATTTAGAGTACAAAACCACCTTCAGTGATCACTGTACACAAGCTACAGGAATTCAGTATCCACACCACTACAAGCCAATTAGTGTGTGATGTGGCTAACTCACCACTATCAAACAATTAATATGTGGTGTGGATATCCCACTACTGCCAACCAATTAATATGTGATGCCCGTGCACTGGCCCAGTAATCAAGGAGCCTCAATCCTCACCAATGCCCTGGATCAACTTATCCAAACCCCCACCAGGGGCAACAATATCCTAGACCTAGTCATTACCAGCATGAGTGAACGGTGTTCCACATCTTAGGTTCATAGGTTTATACTAGGCTAACTGCCCTAGGGCATTTATAAGCCTAGCCCAAAGTTATGTGGCTTACGCCGCCCCTTATGTTAGAAATACTGTACCCATTAGTTTGTTGTGCCTCTGTCCAGTAGTGATACAGAGATGATTCCCGGGGTAAACCTACGATCTCCCATCCACCGGTCAAGATTTCTCTTGAACAGAGCCAGCGAGGTGCTCTGCCTCACATGGACCGGGATTTTATTCCACAGCATGGGGAGTCTCTGGGTGATAAATCTATCCCTCCAGCATGTCCTATTTATATCCGTGCTAAGGTTTAAGTCTCTTGCTCTAGTGGGTTTGGTGGATTTGGATTTTTTGAGGTGGAGCATGTCCATTAATTCCGGGTTGGTCATGGCCTTGTATGTCAGGCACAGGTCACCTCTGAGCAGACGGTATGCAACTGAATAGAGTTGGAGTTTCTTCAGTCTGGCAGCATATGACAGGTTTTGGAGTCCCTTTATCCTTTTGGTGAGGAACTTTTGGGATCTCTCCAATTGCTGCAGGTGTCGGGTGAGATACATCCCGAATGGGGCATTGTACTCGATCATTGGTCTGATAACTGAAGAGTACAGGGGAACAATGACCTCACTTGATCTGGATGTGATTCCCTTCATGATCAGGTGGGCAATGTAGAAGGTCTTTCGAACCACTTTAGCAAAGTGAGCTTCAAACGAGAGGCCACTGTCAACCTGGGTCCCCAGGTCCCTGATAACCTCTTCTGTGCTTAGTGGGTTGCCACCTATATAGTAGCTTGGGGTTACCTTGTTTTTCCCAAAGGGTATGACTATACACTTTTTTGCATTTAACTTCAGGCCATGGCTCTGGCACCAGCTATCAGTTTCCGTGAGACCCCTCTGAAGGATGTCTGTGTTCGATGTACTATCCACTATGGCACCCAGTTTGCAGTCATCTGCAAACTTTGTCAGCCATAGTCCTCCTATGTTTGCCTGTACTTCTGAGAAATAGATGCCAAACAATAGGGGGCCAAGGACTGAGCCCTGTGGGACTCCACTTGTAACCGGCTTGGAGTCTGACATGGCTCCAGCAACTCTAACCCTGTGGGTTCTGTCCTTTAGCCAGTTTGCAACCCATCTTGTGACATATGGGTTTACATTTAAGCTGGTAAGTTTCTCTATAATACCCGAGTGGGGTATTGTGTCGAAAGCTTTTGCAAGGTCAAGGTAGGCTGTATGGACTGCCTTTCCCTTATCAATGGCCTTGGTGACTGTTTCGAAGAAGTCGACCAAGTTCAAAAGGCAAGATCTGCCCTTGACAAAGCCAAACTGGGTTGGGTCCAAGGTCTGCAAGTCCCCTATGTCCTTGTTTATGAGTTCCATTATGATCCTCTCCATAGCTTTGCAGACCAGGCTTGTTAAGCTTATGGGGTGGTAATTACCAGGGTCCGTAGAGGCACCGCCTTTGTGGAGTGGGAAGTCAACTCCTCGTTGGTCCAATCCGACCATAAGTTAATCACCTGAGATATTCACATCCAGCCCCTTCCCCCACAATAAGAAAACCACTGTAAAATATTTCTCCAAAGCCAACTTTATGTTTCTTAAGACAGAAGTGGCAAACTGCATGACACCCATGCAGATGGACAATACATTTACGACTGCTGAATTCTACACAAAGGCACTCTATAAGCACTTACACGACTGCATGGATCATGCTATCCCTAACAGAACCAAGACACTATACTCCAAAAAAAGGAAGCCAATCTGGTGGTCCCTTGCCATAAACAAACTCTACAACAGAAGAAAGAAACTGTTGCAAAAGAGAGTAAAATCCCATGAGTGGAGGACCTCCCTGGTCAGCCTTAGTAAGAAGCTGAGATCCCTCATAAAATCCTCCAAAGTAACTTATGAAAATAAAATCACCACTGGTTCCAAAGACAGCCACAAAGCATTCTGTAGCGATGTCAAGAATCTCAATGGTAACAACTAGATTAGCACAATGGCACAACAATTACAGAACCAACTGATATTGCCAACATCCCGGCAGATAGGTATGGTACTAACTTTACCCCCCCTCTCACCCACTAAAAGGCCCATATCTATACTGGAAGAATGCAGAGTCCCTGTAATCACAACTATACAGGTAAAAACTGCACTCTCTAAAGCCAAGAACACAGCATCCATGGGACGGGACAACAGCATTTTACACAAACGTCTGAATGACCTGGCTCCCCACCTAAGTACCATGTTCAATCATAGCCTCATGTCAGACTTTGTGCCCACTGAATGGCGCACAGCAACAGTTATCCCACTCCACAAAGGAGGAGCCACCTTGGACCCCGGGAACTATCGCCCTATTAGCCTGATGAGCTTGGTCTGCAAGGCCATGGAACATATCATCATGGAACTTATAAACAAAGACATTGTTAACCTCCAAACTCTGGACCCCACCCAGTTTGGATTTGTGAAAGGAAGATCATGTTTCCTGAGCCTGATTGATGTCTTTGAGGCAGACACCAAAGCCGTAGATGAGGGTAAGGTGGTTTACACAGCCTATCTTGACCTTGCCAAGGCTTATAACACCATCCCCCATTTTGGAATTATAGATAAACTCACTAAACTAGGTATAAATCCCTAAGTCACAAGATGGGTTGTCAACTGGCTCACTGACAGAACCCACACTGTAAAAGTTGCAGACTCCAAATCCAACTTAAAACCAGTGACAAGTGGAGTACCACAGGGCTCAGTCCTGGGTCTTCTCCTGTTTGGTATCTACTTCTCTGAAATACAGGCTAACACAGAAGGTCTCTGGCTAACAAAGTTCGCAGACGACTGTAAACTAGGAGCCATAGTCAAGTACCCAAACAATGTGGACATCTTACAGAAGGGCCTCACTGAGACAGATGCCTGGTGTCAGAGCCATAGCCTCAAGCTCAGTGCCAAAAAGTGCATTATCATCCCCTTTGGTAAAAACTCTGTATCCATGAGCTACCACATAGGCGGCAGTCTACCTAACACCGAAAGTGTGATAAGAGACCTTGGGACCCAGGTGGACAGTAGTCTCTCCTTTGATAATCACATCGGCACAGTGGTCAGGAAATCCTTCTATGTGGCACACCTCATCATGAAAGTGTTCTCATCCAGGAAAAAAGAGGTCATTGTTCCCCTCTACTCTTCACTCATTAGACCCATTATAGAGTACAACTCCCGTTTTGGAATGTAACTCACAAGACATCTACAACAGCTGGAAAGGCCACAGAAGTACCTCACAAAGAGGATTACTGGCCTCAAACAGTTGCCCTATGCTGACCATCTCAAAAAAACTCCAGCTTTACTCCATAGCATATCTCCTACTTCGAGGTGATCTCTGCCTAACATACAAAGCTATGTCAAACCCAGAGCTGTTGAACATGCTACACCGAAAGAAATCCCAATCCCTCTGAGCTGCACACTCTAGGGGCCTAAACATTGTCACCACAATAAACAGAACATGCTGGAGGAATAGATTCCTATCCTGCCCCAGAGAATTCCCATACTCTGGAACAAGCTGCCCATCTATGTCAAGCAAAGTTCCTCATTGGCAATCTTCAAGAGAAATCTTGATGAGTGGATGGGAAATAGGAAATTCACCCTGGGGATCACTTCTGTGGCTCTGCTCAACAGGGGCACAGGAAAATAACTTTCTTGGGAGGCGAAAGCCAGGAACCTTGTTGGCTAGGCTTACTTAGGCCTTTGGGCCAATAGCCTAGTACCTACCTATGAACCTACCTATGAACTAGCACCAGTGAGGGGCATGCACATTGGGGGGATAACAAGTATACACGCACTAAAGTACAGTTTCCCGTAAGAGCACACAGAGAGCACAGTCAGTCTGGGGATGGTTTCTCCCTTCCTCTCCAGATCTCCAATAAGACTCCCTACTGGCACAGCTTTAGGGTCCAGATCTCAGCCTAGTGCTCAAGGTAAAACCTACAGTACCCTCTCTGTCCAACAAGTGCTTTGTGTCCCTGACCAAGTAGCTGACACAGGCAGTTTAAGATGTGATTTATATACAAATACACAGACCCTCCTGGGGAAGGCTGGCACAGGTTTTCCAGCTGTGCCACCTTTCTGCCCAGACTATAAGGTAGTATTGACTGCCACCAATCACTAATATCAGCTACTATAATGCCCTTCCCAAAGGGTGACCAATTTCACTGTGTAATGTTATTGTTATTCAAATAGTAAGTGTGACTAAGCAGCAAGACTATTGGAGTGGCTTGGACAGTATCCCCAAATACATGCAAGTACTCTCTAAGAGCTTAAATTATCTCTACACAAAACAGCCACAGTTGAAAGGTTTAAAATATTTAATAATAAATAATAAAAGCACAAGACAAATCTCATCAATTCAACACAGTACTAATCAAGAGTTCAGAAATCGCAGGAACTTTAAAACAATATTGTAGGATAGTCTGACATAAATATAGAAAACAGCTAGACTAATCTGGCTAAATTCCTGTCTAACTCTAAGAGAAACTATGTCCTAAATAACTTTACTTACAAGGCAAAGTGCTGATGAGTTGTTGTCAGCTTCAGACAAAATCCAAAATGCTCAATCTTTCTCTTTGAGAAAGTCTTAAATTGATAATACCCAGTACTGCTGAGTCATTTCACATTACATCATTTTATCACTTCTCCTTTAGTTTCCAGGCTAGCAGAAACTCAAAATTTACATTTCTTTGTAAGCTGCAGCTGACCAGGACGCCACAGCAATGAAAGACACTTTTACATGTAAAGTCTAGTAATTATCTCTGTCTTAAACGATAGAAAGAATGTGCTAGCCCAGACATCCTGTCTCCAAGCTTGAGATCCAACACAGTTGTGAATCTTTACTTAACAGCTTTCTTCCAGCAGGGTGCACTGTGGTTACATTTTTGAAGTTCAGCATATAACACAGTTTTCTTACATTTAGTTTTCTTCACATTTGTAAAACAAGTATGTGGATTATATTAATATTTGCAATGACATAGAATTATCTATAAAATTCTATCTAGCTAGGCTGCCAGCCTTCCCAAAAATATTTTTAAATTGACTGTTTCTCTCCACTGGAACAGTACCTTAATGTACTGTGATAGTTTCACTTTCAAAAAACTTTTATCTTGTCTTGGAAAAGCTTGCTGCAGTCTCCAATTAACTGATGTCATTATGAACAATGAATACAGGTAGTTTTCTGTCCAATTCCCTCCCCAAACTGACATCACAACGACTGTTTTAAAAACCTACCCATGCTGTGATGTCACAGCTCCCTGGTCCTTCCACTACCCATACAGAAAGTAAAGGCTGGAACAAGGAAACAGTACATGACTGACATCTCCTGCTGTGAGCTGTCAATCACAGGAAATAACAGCTAAAATTACCCTTGGCACTTTGACAGCCAGGGAAGCTAGGTGTGAAGGAGGATGGGAGATGAGTGGAAGCAGTACAATTCAGGCTTCAGTAAAGACTGCAATTTAGCAATTCTAAAAAGAAACAGCAGTAAAAAGTACTTTTAAAGTCTGTTTTGTGGCATTTGCACTGTTTGTGTTTTAAGTAGTCATTGAAAGGCATAAAACGTTACTTAAATCTAAGTGTCTAAGACAGCACTGTATGCATGTAAAATCAATGCAGTGACAGGAGCTTTAGGAAGAAAGAGGCCTGTATGATGCAATTTTTACAGACAAGCACTGCGTTGTGGGATATCTAGAGGCAGACTAAACAATCAGGATCACTTCAAGATGATTGACCCCATGACATTAGGTATAAAAACATTTAAACACCTGTAAATAGTCCCAGAGTGGTGTTAAAATATAGGAAACACCAAATCATGATGAAATAAATATGTTTTATGAGTCTGTGGGTGCAGTTCTCCTTTAAGAAAACAGGTACTACAGTGACTCTATTACATAAGGATACATCTGAAATTACAGTTCCTCCTGAAGACATGGTCTGCAAAGTATATGCACAGTGCTGTCCACAGAGACCTAGGTGTGGCCATGGTATTGAGGATAATTGAGTATGATGCTTATCAGGTGCTGTCATTATGTGATTGGGAGACAATAACTAGTTCAAGCCTGATTAGCATAATCTTCAGCACCAGCCAGGTGAATCAGCATGATATAAGTGCATAGCTAAGGAGAGAGAACCATCATAATACAGAAGGAAATGTTGAGCAGCAATTTCTGAACCTACAACAGCTGAAATTCAGAGGAAATATCAAAAAAATATAGTAAAGCTCTGCTTGTATAATGTAACTGCTACTTTTTCTATTTTGTCACAAATTGATACTTTGAACTACTATTGAACTTGTAGACATAATATGAAATGTTTGTCACTACTTTTAAGTGCTTTAGGAAAACACACACACAAACACACACACACACACACACACAAACACACACACACACACACACACACACACAAACACACACACACACACACACACACACACACACACACACACACACACACACACACACACACACACACACACACACATTTGTGAAGCTTGTCTGTACTTGCAGTATGAGCTACAACCATTCCCACTGGCATTCAATTTTTCCTTCTAGAGTAAAATTGAACTGCATTAAGCCCTCCTCAGTTCCATTTTTGGGGGAGATGACATGGCTAATTAGAGTTAGCTGCTCCACTTATGGACATCACCAGTGGAGAACCATAGCAGATGCATGGTCCCTGAATCAGAAAAGTTTACCATGATGCAGAAACCTGTGGTGTAGAGGCTTCTGCATCACAGTAAGCTTTTATGAATTCCAAATAGTCTGAACTGTTATTAGAGACAGCAATATATGGTTATCATAACCCTTCTGCAAGAGAAACTCTAGCAACAGTTTCAGCTAGAGAGTTGTCTACTAGTTTTGAGCACAAAGAACATCCTTTCATTTACAAATAAACATAAAGTGTATGAGTGCACTGCACTAACAGAGAGACCTATCATTTCCACAAATGACACTATTATGGCTGCTCTTTTATTTTCTTAATTTATAAAACTAATTTACACTGTGTATGGCATGGCTTGTATGACAACATAACAGCTGTTTGACTGTGTGATACTGTGCCTTTCCAGGCAACACTCATCTTATGCAGTTTTTTGTTTTTAGGGAATTTTTTTCTCCCTGCAGCTGACTATTGGCTGTCACTGGTGATTCTCCTGATCCGCTAGTTTACCAGGCTTACCTGCGTACCCTCAGACTTACTCTGACACATGCCCTGGGCCTATGAGGAGATCAAGGCATCCCAGTGAAGCATCGTATTACTGCCAAGAGGTTTTTTTCCTTATGCCTTAGCTTCCCCATTTCCCATTACATATACCTGTACACCTTATGGACAGATACACATTGTGAACATACTGTGTATCATCCCACCTTTGCAACAACTTGGCAATGCCCTCCACCCATTCCCATTTTAGGGCACACACCCCCTATGTATACCCAACCTCACCCAAATCTAGTGGAACGAACATACAGGCATAAACCCTCCACCCAAGGTTAGGCATACCAATCTTTCCCCAGTTAAACCTCAGGTGCCTGTGCCTGTAATCAAACCTGGCTGTCCTGGGCCACAGTTAGGGGATTTATCCTTCTATGTCATAGCATGGCTGCACTCATTTATTTTAATCCAGGAATGAGCATGATCTAATTGTAAGTGCTGAATAGATAAGCTACTTGGATATGTGATTCAGAGCATTTCCTGAGATAAAATATGTGAGTCATTGTTGAACAAACACACAGCACCACAAGATAATATTAATTAGTATATAAGGCAACATAAGAAGGGAACTTTACATATTAGAAAGGCTGTTTGCTGAGGAACTGAATTACTAATTTAAGAACAAGAAACAAAACTTACTTATACCTCAGAAGTGCTCCCTCCCCATACCTCTCAACCTCTTAGAGCAAAAAATCTGGACAAAGCCATAAATAAAAGTGGGACAAAGACACAAAAATAGGGACAACGTTTAAATGTTGCTCTTACAAACTTAGAAAGTTGATAGAATAACAGGCTTTGCATTAGCACAAATTTTCTGAAGGGTATGAAGTCTGAAGCTCGATTGTCTGTTGTTATTCTCTAACTTCAGTCTTTAATGATTTGCCATTAATTTGCCAGAAAATCACAATTTTATGAAAAACTGACCAAAAATATGAAGCAAAAATCTGGAAATTCTGTGAAAATCTGTATAGTTGAGAGGTATGTCCCTCCCCCTTGATCTTTTTAACCTGATTACTTTTTCACCTGTCAGAAATCAAAGTGGACTTACCTTTAATTTAACACGTCCAGGCATAAGAGAAGGCTTTTCACAGTATAAATGCTTAATCCTGATGATCACTACCACACCAGACGAAAAGTACATGCTTAACAGCACACTCAAAAGTTTGGAATCATCGTTTTGTTGAATCAGCTGTGGAGAAAGAAAGCATATCCCAGTAATTCAAGAAACAATTAAGTCAAAGGTAAAACTCCTGAATAATGATTAAACATCCTAGCTCTTGCTAACATAATTGCAATACATAAGAAGACAGGAAAACTATCTTTTACATCTTGTCATCTGGATAAGGTAAAATCGAAAGGTAGAGATAGAATTGTGACAGAAGGGGAAATGGATTTATAAAGCAGATAGCAATTATTGAAAGTGACTCAATATATTTGCTATATAAATTTTTTTTTTGTTGTTTTACCCTATTTTAGTAACATGAGATTTTATTTTTAATTTACTCTTTGTTGAGTGGGGTACACCCACTAGGCCAGTGTCATCTTTTTAGGGGCAACCCAAAGTGGTGTTCATAGTGAATGGGGAAACTTTTGCCAGGGAATCTTCCCCTACTCTTTTTTTTTTTTTTTAATGAGTGCCATGGGATCCTTTACATCCAGCTGACTGACCACTATACCAACTCAGGCAATGGGATCTTGGTTTAATACTCATCCAAAGGACAGCACCCCTTTATGTTGCACTGCAGTGTTAGTAATATAAATTAATCCAAATAGCTGGTGGAGGAATAGAACCCACAACCATCTGATCTTTCAGCGTCAAAGCTGAGTGTGCTACTTGGTTGAGTCACTGACACCCTTAGCCTTATGGTCTGTCAGTCCACTGATTCTTCTAGAAGGATACTGCTTTCTTTTTAAGTATTGTGCTATGTGTTTTAGGTTATCAGAGATCATAAGACCAGATTTGCTGAAGATTTTTTGTCTTTCCTGGAAAGAGAAGTTAGATTCTAATGTTCTTGGACTTTAGGAATTTTAGCAAATGCCAGCACTTTTTTCTTCTTTTAAGAACCTCAGTGGAAAAGTGATTGCCAAAGCAAGTTAAGTATATTTCTCATTTGATAGCTGGCTGTGGCTAGGAAGACAGTAATATTAGCTGTTTGTTGTGAAAGGAAAGAGTTTCCCATGAAGGAACCTGATATGGAGACGACGGAGGAAGACAAATAGAATGGTGAGCGCTTTCTACATGAAAAGGCCTCTGATAAGTATTTTAGGAAATTGCTTGATTAGACAGGCTTCCATACCTGTTTTCAGGTGTGCACTACATTGGGATGTTATGTCTTCTGCTTCTGTTTTCATGGTCTGTTTGGGAGCATGTTAGTCGCATGAGTGCTGTTTCAGAGAATGCTGATAATGTAGACTTAATTTCACTGAAAGACACATTCATCTCTAATGGCCTAATGGGTTTTGCCTTTTAGCCCACTGCTGTGTGATCATGGAGGGTGTGTGTGTGTGTGTGTGTGTGTGTGTGTGTGTGTGTGTGTGTGTGTGTGTGTGTGTGTGTGTGTGTGTGTGTGTGTGTGTGTGTGTGTATATATATATATATATATATATATATATATATATATATATATATAGATTCACTTCATAATCTCGAAATACTGAAATCTCGAATTTCAGTATCTCGAGACCATGAAGCCGAAAATCCATAAAGCTGAAACCCTAGAAGTGCGAAATTTAAAATCGCGACTTCTATACAACACATACCACACACACAGACACAAACATACACTTCCCTACACATACACAAACACCTGCTCCCCCCACCCCCCCTACTTAAATATACTAACTACGAGGTCGCACTACACAGACAAACACACAAAAACACCACTACACAAGCTACATTCCCCTTGCACACACACATCACACTAACAACATAGATGGACACACCACTAAAGCCCCTACCCAAAACCCATAAAACACAAATACTTACCTACATCTCCAACCATCCACTCACACACTGCAACACCAGAATCGCTAATTCAAAATCTCTGAATTTCAGGATTTAAAATTTTTCACTTCTGGGGTTTCGGTATTCTGCACTTTCGCCTTTCTGGTCTTGGCCTGTTGAAATTCGGGATTTCAGTAGTTTGAGATTCTGAAGGGAATCCATATAAATATATATACACATATATATATATATATATATATATATATATATATATATATATATATATATATATATATATATATATGGGTCTACTTCAAATGAACGAACACCCACATTACCATAAACAACATTACAGAGATAACATCGCTGAAACCTCAATTTAACAAAGGATTTCACAGGGTAAGTATCCAGGTGACCAGCAAGGGGAAAACTGCCCTTTTCCCTACTGTAGTGTGATCCCAGAGTTGGTATATTTAGTTAGGGGTGTGTAGGGGGTGCAGCCCCCTCACCTGGGTGGGTTTGAAGTAGTGTGGTGGAATGTGTTGACATTGTAATCATTCGTTAAATTCAGATTTCAGTGATGCTGTCTTGGCAATGTCATCTTTGGTAATGTGAGTTTTTGTTCTTTTGAAGTAGACCCATATAAATATATTTACATATACACATACACACACATATCTATATCTATATATATATATATATATATATATATATATATATATATATATATATATCAATATATACATATATATATTATATATATATATGGTTCTACCTGACTTCGTCGACAGCGCAGAAGACCGACAAATTGAGCTCCAGAAGACCGAAACGAAGAAGACCGACGCGAATCGCGAGTGGCAGAACATCGACAATGCAGAAGACCGACACGACGGATGACAACACCAACGCCGAGGATGCCGACATGGGGAAAGGCTGTGTGAGTATGCGGTAGTGACGGACGTTAGGGTGCGAGGCAGGTAAGTGTGGAGATTGACGGTCTGTGGGGATAGGGGTGGGTTAAGTGAGTTAGGGTTAGGAGCGATAGGGGTGGGTTAAGTGAGTTAGGGTTAGGAGCGATAGGGGTGGGTTAAGTGAGTTAGGGTTAGGAGCGATAGGGTGGGTTAAGTGAGTTAGGGTTAGGGCGATAGGCGGGTTAAGTGAGTTAGGGTTAGGGAGGGGGTAGGTAAGTGTGCGATAGTGACGGACCTTAGGGTTAGGTAAGGTTTAGTGTGGGCTTGTAAGGATTTTGGTGTGCTTGTGTTGTGTGTGTGGTTTGTGGAATGGGGATGTGTTTTGTTTTTAATTGTTATTGTGGTGTGTGCAGTGTATGGGGTTTCGTGTTTGTGTACCGTCGGTTATTTCGTTGTCGGTTATGTGTGGTTTCGTGTTTATGGACTGTCGAATATGTGGTGTCGGTGATGTGGTTGTCGGTGTTGTGTGGTTTCGACTATGTCAGGTAGAACCATATATATATATATATATATATGTACATATATGTCTGGAGGAGGGGGTGTCCCTCCACATGAGTAATGCGGCTTACCCATACAAAAAAACAGATTGAGGTTTGCTGATTGGCTTTCAAGAAGTTAATTGTATGGTGTTGCCACTTGCTTAAATGTCCTTTGGTGACTTGACATGATTGATTGATTTATCCTTTTTTTAGCAGGTCAGGGAAGAGCCAGGGTGGTGTGTATATGATTCTGTTTACTTTTGTCCTAAAGTTGCTGTTTTTACTTAATAAGAGATACATTCTATTGTTGTTGCTCCTGCTATGTAAGATCAGGAGCTCCTAAAGTTGCATTAATATCTTTAGTTTTAATATGAGGTTGCTGAACTGTTTTTGTTCTTTATATTGAGCAGCTGGAATGTTTAAATCTGGTGTATTTGTTTTGTCAGACCTATAATTATTTGTGGAAATGAATTAACATTAGATTGCAGGTAGCTTTTTAGTTACTGCCAGATTTAGAAACTGCTGAGGGACACGCTGGTAAACCCTTCTGAACACATTCTGAATGAAACATCACATTTATTCTTTTAAAGGAGATTATTTTCAATTATGAACTGTAATTTTAGAATTCTGGGATGAAAGTATAAGGAAATTTGTTTACTAAGAGCTTCTAAAAGAAAAGATCAAACTCAGAAAATGTTTTCAATCAAGGTATATTTTCAAGATTTCTTGGTGATGGCCTCCATGGAGAAGCTAAAGATACTCCAGTGGCCACTTTGAAATCATGAGCAGTTCATTCTGTGAAGTAATGGCTGAGCATTTTACAGCAGCCACCACCTCTGTAATCCTATTCCAGGCATAGTCGGTCTTGGTTAGTACACTCTGTAAATCTAGCGGATGAAGATTCTGCAGTGCCCCCTGCTTACTGCTATCCTCTGTGTCTCTCTCTCTCTCTCTCTACTTATCGCAGCTGTTTAATTATCTCTGATCACCAAAGTTCGCCTTTTCTGTTTGATGTTTCTTTGTCATATTAATCATCCAGTAGTGTTGTGTTTTACACTTTATTTCTCTTTTCCTGATTCTGTCATTTTTTTTTAACAGATGCCTCTTTCCCCCGCCAATCAATAACTAGAATCCTAAGCAGTCACTGATGCTGTCTGGTATCTTTATTTCTTGACTATTATAATTCCTGCTATGTAGCTGCTGCCTCTTATTTTTATGTTGTACTCTTGTGTTCTTGTTTATGTTGTACTCTTGTGTTTTTGTTTATGTTGTACTCTTGTGTTCTTGTTTATGTTGTACTCTTGTGTTTTTATGTTGTACTCTTGTGTTTTTTGTTTATGTTGTACTCTTGTGTTTTTGTTTATGTTTTACTCGTGTTTTTGTTTATGTTGTACTCTTGTGTTTTTATGTTGTACTCTTGTGTTTTTTTTATGTTGTACTCTTGTGTTTTTGTTTATGTTGTACTCGTACTCATGTTTTTGTTTATGTTGTACTCTTGTGTTTTTGTTTATGTTGTACTCTTGTGTTTTTTGTTTATGTTGTACTCTTTTGTTTTTGTTTATGTTGTACTCTTGTGTTTTTGTTTATGTTGCACTCATGTTTTTATTTATGTTGTACTCTTGTGTTTTTGTTTATGTTGTACTCTTGTGTTTTTTGTTTATGTTGTACTCTTGTGTTTTTGTTTATGTTGTACTCATGTTTTTGTTTATGTTGTACTCTTGTGTTTTTGTTTATGTTGTACTCTTGTGTTTTTGTTTATGTTGTACTCTTGTGTTTTTATTTATGTTGTACCCATGTTTTTGTTTATGTTGTACTCTTGTGTTTTTGTTTATGTTGTACTCTTGTGTTTTCTGTTTATGTTGTACTCTTGTGTTTTTGCTTATGTTGTACTCTTGTGTTTTTGTTTATGTTGTACTTGTGTTTTTGTTTATGTTGTACTCTTGTGTTTTTGTTTATGTTGTACTCTTGTGTTTTTTGTTTATGTTGTACTCTTGTGTTTTTGTTTATGTTGTACTCTTGTGTTTTTGTTTATGTTGTACTCATGTTTTTGTTTATGTTGTACTCTTGTGTTTTTGTTTATGTTGTACTCTTGCAATCCTTAGTATATGGAAAGGCTGTATCTTTCTGTCTTGAGAGGTAATGATCGTCGGTATCACATGGCTCCATTTTCTTTCTTTCCAGTTTTGATGGTTTCCTTTACCTCAGCTAAGATATATGCTGAACAGTGCTCGGTGTACTGTGCTGTTTCATTTTCCACATATTCACCATGTGGCTGCAATATTCTGCTGGGATTCCCAGGATTCTCTACTCTTTTTGCATTCCTAACTATTGCATGTAGGTTTTGTAAAAAATAGGAATAAGTTATCTGCAGGGAATTCTCTTTGTTTACTTCTTCTGTTGTCAGTGGTAACAGTTTTCTTCACATTCCATTTCTATATGCTGTCCAACACTACCCAGTAAGGCTTGTTAATCCCCAAATAATTTATGACTTATGAGCACGGGAAAGCAGGTGGGCTTCATGCTATACAGTGAGATAGAGATAAATCCCTGAGACTCATCGACAAAGAATGAATGGCTACAAACAGCTTGCTATGTGCATTTTTTCCACCAAGTCTTAAATTGTAGTGGCCAAGATGACTAATATGATATTTACAATTTTTACAATCTTTACAATTTACAGTCTTCTCTTAAAAACAAGCTCCAATCCTGCTACAATAAAACTGCCAAATTCACCACAGGTTACCCATACCGTTCCCACCACTGCCTAACTGTGAAAGAACTAAATTGGCTCGAACTCACACAACACCTAAGCCTAGTACAGCTGTCTTCTGCACATAAAATGATATGGACACCTGATAGCTGCCCAGCCCTCAAATCTGTCCTAAAACCCTACATCCCTACGAGAGCCCTCTGCTCTGAAAACAAACAACTCCTAACCGTGTACATTCCAAACAAAAGAGCTGGATAGTGCCTATACCCTCATGCCACTGCCAAGCCCTGGAACTCTCTGCCAACAGACATTACTACCACTGAGAGCTTTAACAACTTCAAACACACGCTAAAAAGACATTTTCTATGTCATCAGACCTGACCCTGCTCTTTCCCTAACAGGTAAACTCCATTCACTCTCTAGGGGCTTTCCTTTCTATCCCTAAAATAGGAATCTCATCTACTAACCACTAGCATATTGGACTAGCAGACTTTCCGTAGTTCTACACCCTTAACTTTCCCATCCTTCTAAGCATCTGCTTGTATCTGATGTTCTGATCCTTACTCCTACCTAATGTATATATAAAAAAAGTTTGCAATCTCCCACTTTACTTTAATTTAGTACGTTTTATTATTGTGTCTACCTCTCTGTACTTATTTAGTATTCATTAATTATTAAGGTGTGCTTTAATACCTGTTTTTATCTTGTTCATGTAAATTGTCTTAACTTTCATGTATCATTGGAGCTTTTCTCCCTAGGCCTCCACTGAAAATCGGCTCCTGACCCAGTCGGACTTTCCAGGTAAAACAAAATGTTAAATAAATAAATAAATATTAAGAGTTGGAGATAGTTCCTTAATAAAGTATTGTGGAACATCATCCATACTGGCATCTTGTGCATTGAAGAAGATAAACCACATAAAATGCCACAAAAAGGAAACACAACTAAATCATTATTTTTATGTGGTAAGACAGGGACCATTTTGTAAGGAGGAAAACACAGTTGGTGCTTTGACAACTGTACACATTAGTACTAGAATAATTAGGACAAAAACAATACTGCAATTGATTCTTATTTAATTAAAAGTATCCTTTAATTATTATTTTGAATAGCATTAATGTCTTGACTATATTACACGAACATACACACGTGTATGTATGCAATTATATATGTGTGTGTGTGTGTGTGTGTGTGTGTGTGTGTGTGTGTGTGTGTGTGTGTGTATATTTACATATATATCTATAGTAAACCATTGATCTTATTAAAAACATGTTGTTTATCCCATGCAAATGAAATGAAATGCAGGTTCCTCCAGGCAAAAACAAACAAAGCCTTGTGACTTATCAAAAAACACATCCTGTGCTTCTCCTGTGTCTTAGAACACTGGCTTATACCACTGGGAAACAATCTATTTTGGTAGGTTTATCTGTATTCCTCTTCCAGGAACAATTTCTAGTTAGCCATTCCTTATTTCCAGGGCCACTTATGTGAGCACTAAGTTCCACCTTCACAAAGGGCAAATGCTTTATGCCTGGGCTTTTTTTAGCCCTTAAAACAGAGAGAGAGAGAGAGAGAGAGAGAGAGAGAGAGACTATAAAATGTAAATGAATAATGAAGTGGTTAGCAAACTGAATTCACCAGAAAAAAACTTTTGTTCCCAGTTTCCTGCCACAATATTAGAATACATCTGTGCCAGTACAACTCCCATTACAATACCAGTTGCTTAAACCATTTTCCTTGACAAAATAGGATCAAACATAGTAACATTCCAACAAACTGATTTGCTGCAATGCCAATAAATTAAAAGATGTCAAAAAACATTATCCCTTCATCACATGGGAACACACATAACAGTAGATTCAACAATTTGACTGCCATAACAGCCTTAACAAAATGGGTATGAAAGAAAGATTTTCCAAAACACAGTCTCTGTGGTGTCCCTTGAAGTGTCACAAACCCAGTATGTCAATATACTGGGTCCAACAACAAATAATGAGGAAACTTCTCTGTGTGGAAGATCTAAGATTCCCTCGAGTTCAGGCACCTAATAAAAACCATGTTGTAAATAGCCCACCTAATAACAGGTGGTAGAAATACTTTCTTTAAAAACTTTCCAAAGTATAAATCCACTAATGAAAGTAAAGAAGCACAAGCTGGATCAGTTGAATCTTCTTTATTAAAAACACACAAACAAGCGATCCAAGTAGTAGTTAAAAAAAACAGCATAAAGTGTAGAATTCCCCATTCCAGTTATATACCTGATTTTTTAAAAGCATGCTTTTAAACAGGTTTAAAACAGGTATATACATGGAATGGTGAATTCTACACTTTCATCTACATGGCTTCTGAGTGTCCATGACTTTTTTGACTTTAAGTGCTCATGCCTACATTCAAGTCAGTAAAAACAAATCCCATGAGCTGTGGACATGCATGTTTTGGCCTTCTTTTTGACCTCATCAGCACAGCATAAGTGAATAGTTGGGCTCTACTTCAGAAACGCAGGATCTTAAACCCAGCTGATGCCCATAATCATTAAGATGATTGCAAAATATCCCAACTAACATTGAAACCAAAGGGTAAAAAGGAGGTCACACAGACAAAACTACAAAACTTAAAAAAAATACGTCTTTATTATTTTCTTTTTGTATTAAGTCTTAGATTAATGTTGTGGCTTTATATATTCTTTTCTTTAAAATGTTTTGTATTTTTCTGTAGTAATTGCCTGTGCTAGTCGAAAACAAAAGGCTAAATTAAAAGGTAAACCTATAATGTGAATTTAAACAAAACAATGACTATATTGGCCATAATGTACATTTGGCAGAGTCTTTCTGCAGTGTTATTTTAACTGAATAAATGCTTCTAGACACACGTCAAACAAAATATATGACCACGTGGCATTTAAAACATCCAGTCACTGTATTCATTAATTACGCACCTGAACAGGTATATGCTTCAATAGCGGGTCAATAGTAAATGTGTCATTCAAACCTAGTAATGCATATGCATTAGGCACAATCTGTCATTTGATTTCATTCATTAAAATTACTTTGTCAGGGTTGTGACTCTGTTGAAGCTATTGATGCAATAATTATTTTAAAATTATGATCCTCATCCATCATTTTAATGTGCTTACATAAGGCATTAGTGATAGTAACATCATGAGTAATTTCATAAATATGTTCCCAAAATTCTTTCTTTCATGCTCCATGATTCTAACCTGTACAAAACATGTCACACCAGCAGGAGGTGAAAATTACTGTACACACACTATTATAATTAAAAAATACATACACACACACATACACATATATAAATATGCAAATGTGTATACTGTTTCTAAGTCTCAGATGTTTGTACCACTAGTAATATTTATCAACATGCTTCCAGTAGATGTATTTCATTTAAAGACAATCAGTGAATTATCTCTTGCAAGTTCTCTAATGTGTTTCTCTTTGCGTAGAATGTGTGAATACTTGTCTAAGATACTGCAAATCAAGTAACAGTTGTAAGAATATGTGGTGATAAATCTGCAGGCACCTGAAGCCATCTTCTTCTCTGCTGTTGTCCCTGCCTTGTTATTAATACCCTACTCAGCACACTCAGATAATTTCTGTATTTATGATAGGCTCAGAACATATTCTATATTTATGATAGGCACAGAACAGATTCTTTATGATAGGCTCAGAACAGATTCTTTATTTATGATAGGCTCAGGGCAGATTCTTTATTTATGATAGGCTCAGAGCAGATTATTTATGATAGGCTCAGAACAGATTCTTTATTTATGATGGGCACAGAGCAGATTCTTTATTTATGATAGGCAGAGAACAAATTCTTTATTTATGATAGGTGCAGAGCAGATTCTTTATTTATGATAGGTGCAGAGCAGATTCTTTATTTATGATAGGCTCCGAACAGATTATTTATGATAGGCTCAGAACAGATTCTTTATTTATGATAGGCTCAGGGCAGATTCTTTATTTATGATAGGTGCAGAACTGATTCTTTATTTATGATAGGCTCCGAACAGATTATTTATGATAGGCTCAGAACAGATTCTTTATTTATGATGGGCACAGAGCAGATTCTTTATTTATGATAGGCGGAGAACAAATTCTTTATTTATGATAGGTGCAGAGCAGATTCTTTATTTACCATAGGCGCAGAGGAGATTCTTTATTTACGATAGGTACAGAGCAGATTCTTTATTTGCGATAGGCTCAGAACAGATTCTTTATTTATGATAGGCTCAGAGCAGATTCTTTATGATATACTCAGAGCAGATTCATTAGTTATGATAGGCACAGAGCAGATTCTTTATTTACGATATACTCAGAGCAGATTCTTTATTTATGATATACTCAGAGCAGATTCTTTATTTATGATATACTCAGAGCAGATTCTTTATTTACGATATACTCAGAGCAGATTCTTTATTTATGATATACTCAGAGCAGATTCTTTATTTACGACAGGCACAGAGCAGATTCTTTATTTACGATATACTCAGAGCAGATTCTTTATTTATGATATACTCAGAGCAGATTCTTTATTTATGATATACTCAGAGCAGATTCTTTATTTACGACAGGCACAGAGCAGATTCTTTATTTATGATATACTCAGAGCAGATTCTTTATTTACGATATACTCAGAGCAGATTCTTTATTTACGATATACTCAGAGCAGATTCTTTATTTACGACAGGCACAGAGCAGATTCTTTATTTACGATATACTCAGAGCAGATTCTTTATTTATGATATACTCAGAGCAGATTCTTTATTTACGACAGGCACAGAGCAGATTCTTTATTTATGATATACTCAGAGCAGATTCTTTATTTACGATATACTCAGAGCAGATTCTTTATTTACGACAGGCACAGAGCAGATTCTTTATTTATGATATACTCAGAGCAGATTCTTTATTTACGATATACTCAGAGCAGATTCTTTATTTACGACAGGCACAGAGCAGATTCTTTATTTATGATATACTCAGAGCAGATTCTTTATTTACGATATACTCAGAGCAGATTCTTTATTTACGACAGGCACAGAGCAGATTCTTGATTTATGATATACTCAGAGCAGATTCTTTATTTACGACAGGCACAGAGCAGATTCTTTATTTATGATATACTCAGAGCAGATTCTTTATTTACGACAGGCACAGAGCAGATTCTTTATTTATGATATACTCAGAGCAGATTCTTTATTTATGATATACTCAGAGCAGATTCTTTATTTACGATATACTCAGAGAAGATTCTTTATTTATGATATACTCAGAGCAGATTCTTTATTTATGATATACTCAGAGCAGATTCTTTATTTATGATAGGCTCAGAGCAGATTCTTTATTTATGATAGGCGCAGAGCAGATTCTTTATTTACGATATACTCAGAGCAGATTCTTTATTTACGACAAGGCACAGAGCAGATTCTTTATTTATGATATACTCAGAGCAGATTCTTTATTTATGACAGGCACAGAGCAGATTCTTTATTTATGATATACTCAGAGCAGATTCTTTATTTACGACAGGCACAGAGCAGATTCTTTATTTATGATATACTCAGAGCAGATTCTTTATTTACAATATACTCAGAGCAGATTCTTTATTTATGACAGGCACAGAGCAGATTCTTTATTTACAATATACTCAGAGCAGATTCTTTATTTACGACAGGCACAGAGCAGATTCTTTATTTATGATATACTCAGAGCAGATTCTTTATTTATGATATACTCAGAGCAGATTCTTTATTTACAACAGGCACAGAGCAGATTATTTATTTATGATATACTCAGAGCAGATTCTTTATTTATGATATACTCAGAGCAGATTCTTTATTTACGACAGGCACAGAGCAGATTCTTTATTTACGACAGGCACAGAGCAGATTCTTTATTTACGATATACTCAGTGCAGATTCTTTATTTACGACAGGCACAGAGCAGATTCTTTATTTACGATATACTCAGAGCAGATTCTTTATTCATGATATACTCAGAGCAGGTTCTTTATTTATGATATACTCAGAGCAGATTCTTTATTTACGACAGGCATAGAGCAGATTCTTTATTTATGATATATTCAGAGCAGATTATTTATTTACGACAGGCACAGAGCAGATTCTTTATTTATGATATACTCAGGGCAGATTCTTTATTTATGATATACTCAGAGCAGATTCTCTTTCTAAACCTGGAGACCATTTCATAGCTTTGGCTAATTAAATAACAGTCATCGGTTTTATTCTAACTAAAGTTAGTAAATTGACCTTCTGGGATATTATTCTTTACCATGTTTTGGATGACAGTCCTTGTAATACAGTATTTTTTCCCATCTCTTTCCTATAAATCATAAACTTCTAGTTTTCCTTCTCTGTCCTTCTTTTTCTTTCGGCTGTTCCCATAAGTGGTCACCACAGCTTGCAGTTTTCCATGTCTTAATAAATGTTTGCATTCAAAATACATGATATTTTACTATTATCTACAAAGCTAATGGAAAGCCTGTCTCATTTATATATTTCTAAAATGTCAGTAAGTTGGGGGTTGATATACTGGTTAAGGTGTTTACCTTAATGACACAAGGTATGTGGTTTGATTCTTACCTTTGAGAAGCATGGCTAGGCTTAAAAAGGCCTCATGGGGTCACTAGCCTAGTAATCACCTATGAACATGTCACCAGTAAAATGTTTGTACTACTTGACCCTCTTAACATATATGAAATTAGAAATATCTGTATTTTCTGAATACAACAATTGCCTAAGTGGAAGTCATATGGCTGCTGTCGCCATTTGCTGTATTTGTTTGTATTCATCTCCATTAAACATACAAAACATATATTACTATTTGTATTTTGTAATGAATCCAGGCAGAGTGCTCAGATAACCAACTTTATAAACACAACAACCTAAATTTATGTTTGATATTTTTATATAGAGCAGCTACATCAGCTATCAGTATAATATCCAGTTAAAATGTTTAATATTGTAAAGTATCAATACATCTTGAAAGTGGGAGCTTTAGGTGGTTGTGTTAAAAGTGGCCTGACAACTTGGTTTCAAGTAGGTTCAAACTGCAAACATTTGCTAAAGGGGGGGTTGAATGTTCTTCTTTTCCTTAAACTAGAATGATCTATAACTTTACAGAGAGTAAACCCCTGCAAAGTGTTGAGTTTACAGCTATACAATTTACAGTTTAAAATGAAGTGAAGTTTGTCCCTTCTAAAAAGGTAGATTAGCACAAAGGCTAGGATTCAGAAAAAACTGCACATGAATAAACTGCAGCCAAAATTTGCAGTTTATGCGAATGCAGTTTAGAGACATGTTTAGCTGCAATGAGCTAATCTGCATGTGTCTGAATTGGGCGTAATTATTGTCAGGTCTAAACACCACTTTTTAAAGGTAATTACCACTGTTAGTTCATGTCTCTCATTGGCACGGGTACCCCACTTTTGCTCTCTTGCACACATGCAGACATTCATACTGACATAATAGACATCTCCCCTTCACACACAAACACACACTCACTCATTGTACATGACAACCCCCTACTAGCTTACGCACACACACACACACACACACACACACACACACACACACACACACACACACACACACACACACACACACGCACACATGCACACACACACAGTCTCCTAAGATCATTCATACCACTGTAGGCACACACATACTGCACACACACACATACAACTGCAACTGCTGTCTGAATTGGCTGTCTTCCTCTCTGTCACAATCCTGCTGTTGAGAATAGTCTGAAATTATGACTGGTGCCCCATCCTTACAATGAAATCTGATTGCATTGAGTCAGCCACTAATTTTGCTGACATCTGTCATTGTCTTCTGAAGCTTCTTCCTCTCCACAAATTCCCACACCATGTTATCATTCCACTGTATTCTGCACTCATCAGGCAGATCGCGGAGTATAATGCCCCCTTTAGTACGTACCTGTCCAAACATCTGACTTGACTTGAATACCCACAACACTTTCTTACTACAAATTCAAAAGTCCAATGGGGGCATAAGTGTAACTTGTATGTTCTAGCTGCTGCTAGTGTACTTTGAAATTGCCTTAAAGTGTGTGTTCCTCATTGCTGGCCTATCTTCCTTGAAATTACTTGGTGTAGCTAGTTGTTTGATTTGTTTCAGGTTCCTTTTCAGTTCTGGCTAATTAAACTGTGTTTTTACATTAAGAAGACTGGGACTGCAATTCTAGTGGCAGTAGAAAGGAAACCTGCTCTGTCCACAGTGGGAAAGAAACAGGTTGGCTTAAAGTGTGATCATTTCTTGGTCAGAGAGCTTTTTAGTTGGTTTAGTCACTTTTTCTTCAGTTTATAAATGTTGCTGCTTGGCGAGCAGTGGCATTTAGCATTGCCTTAGAAACCTATAAAACTTCCCCTGTAACTTTTCCTAGTACTAAGTGGCACAAAGAGCAACTTGTTTCCACTCTGAGGAGCACTGCCACATTAATTCAGTCATACATAACCTAGTTGTAAATTCTACCCTAACAGTGTCCAAGTTAGCCTTCAGTACCCCCCCTTTGTAGTTCACCTAAAAAAGAAGTTCCCATATCAGTTTTTTAGGTGAAGACTCAAAGAAAAATGATTAAACATTTGACACAAATTGAACACCCACCCACCTAAATGTTATAGGGTTAAATAGGGTCACAGAACTAATTTTTATTATGGAGATAGCTTTATTGTCTGACATTACCACAGAGGACACTACATGGGGAGGAGGTTTATGTACAATATACTCTCATGTTTGTGAGTACTAGATCAAATCTGGTCCAAGTTGTTTGTGTTTACAAAGTCTTGAAATCTCTTGGCTATAAGTTTGGATTGTGTAAGCATCTCAGTTTAAAGTGGACAAGTTGAAGTTGCCTATGAAATGGGCAATTGGGTTGAATGAGGTTGACTTCCAGTAAGTCAAAGTAAATGGTATGGGACACACTGGGTATAGAGGGTGACCTGCATCTTGCAAGGATATGATGTGGGACTTTGCCTATGGAAATATGGGCATGGAGAAGCTCAAGTGTGTCATCCTGTTTGACTAGTTTTGAGGTGAGTTTGTTGTTGAGATAGACTGACCTCCACCTTTGGTTCCTGCCTGTGTAGTAGTTGGCCTGAATGTGTGGAAGGCATTGTAGCCCAGTACTGACGGGGTTCTCTCCATGGCTTTAAACCATGTCTCAGTAACAGAACAGATATCCACATTTCTCAGACTGAGGAAGGTCTAGAGGGAGTGGAGTTTCTTGTTTTGGCTCCTGGCATTGAGCAGTAACACTTTTAGATTCCCTCGGGTTGGTTTTGCTACATCATTTGATACAGTTTGGCATTGCCTAAAACAGGCACTATTGGGGAGGACAATGTTTTAGCCAATATTCAAAAGCCTAGAGGGTACAGGTGCAGATGATCTTTGGCAAAACAATGTCATCTGTTGACCATATCCTCACATGCTGACAAATATTGTAACCTCTTGGAATAACACCAGAAACTTAGCCAATTATGGCAGTCAGTCATATTTTGTTCATATTGTGGCATTATCATTGGGGAAAGTAGAATGCTGTTTAACACTTGGCATATTTTATTTATTTTTATTTATTTTACATTTGTTGACCGGGATAGTCTGACTGGATGCATGTCCATTTTCAGCAGAGGCCCGGGGAGAAAAGCTCCAAGGGTAAGCAGATACAGCATTACATAATACCAGCATTACATATTACAAACAGACTATTTACAGAGATTACATAAATAAGCAAGTTAAACAAGTTCCACAGGTTACAGTTAATCTTGAGCACAAGTCAGGATTAAATTAAATTACACAGTAAACTGGTTAACAGATTTTTACACATTCTAGAGAGAGTTAGCCAGGCTTGATACATTGACATAGCCAGTTAAGTGACAAATGTTGTTTGAGTCTGGTTTTAAATTGACCTAAGGTGGAAAGTAAGGTAATACCAGCTGGAAGAGAGTTCCAGGATCTACTTACAGAGTTTGCAAAGAGAGAGTCACCGGCTGTGTTATTAATTTTGCTAGTCTGAATTAGTAGTTTGTTAGAGGATCGAAGCGGTCTAGGATTGTTATAGGGAGTGATAATATTTTTAAGTGCAGGAGTATTGTCCGGATTATAGAGGATTTTATAGGCCATAGTCAGTTGGTTATACTGGATTAGGCTGGGTAGTTCAATCCAACCAAGCTGATTTAGATTGATGCAATGATGTGTCCTAAATGGCAGCCCAGTGACAAACCTGGCAATGTGGTTGTAGCAAATTGAGAGTTTGTTAAGGACAGTCTTGTTCAAATTCGAGAGTACAGGGGATGCATACAGAAGGGTTGAAAGAAGGTGAGAGCGAGCTATGGCAATTTTAGCTGGAGGGGTTAGGAAGGCTTTTATTCTGTAAAGTGACCCTAGTTTTTTATTGATGGTTTTGATAGTTTGGTTAACATGTAGGTCATATTTTAGATTATTGTCTATGATGACACCTAATAGTTTTGTAGATGGGTCAGGGGAGATTATTATGCCATCATTTGATTTTATGGTAAAGGTGAAAGCGGTAGACCTACGTGTTGGTGAAAATAACAGCATTTTAGTTTTTTTGGGATTTAGGATCAGACGATGTTCAGAAAGCCAGTTTTCTATTGTATTAAAGGTGGTCTGGGTAGCTGACCATAACTCTACTGGAGATGTGGCTGAGCAAATCAGAGTAGCGTCATCAGCATATTGGATACAGCTGACTTTTGAGATGACAGTATAAAGGTCGTTAATGAAGATGGAGAACAGCAAGGGCCCTAGTATAGAGCCTTGTGGTACTCCGAGGGTGTTAGGTAGAAGGTTAGAGAGTTTGTTCTGCCAGAGGACAGCCTGCTGTTGACCATTCAGGTAGGATTGAAACCATTGGAGGGCTCCAGTATCTAGACAGAATGTTTGCAGGGTGTGGATTAAAAGTTGGTGATCAACTATATCGAATGCCTTGGAAAGATCCAAAAAGAGGGCTGAGGATATATAATTATTGTTGCGATTATGGTTTATGGTGTTAGTAAAGGCTAGGAGGGCTGAAGTAGTGCTGTGATGAGGACGGAAGCCATGCTGAGTGTCTGCCATAAGGCGATTTTGGATTAGGTAGTGCATGAGTTGTCTATGAATACATTTTTCCATAATCTTTGCAAGTGGAGAGAGTATAGCTATTGGCCTATAATTGGAGAATTCAGTAGAGCTGTCTCCTTTGTGAAGTGGGATTACATAGGATATTTTCCAGATAGTGGGAATTTTAGCTTCTACTATGGTTCGATTGATTAGTATTGAGACGGGGTAAGCAATAGCATCAGCTGATTTTTGTAGGTACTCGGCAGGGAGTTGATCAGCAGAAAGTGTAGTGGGTTTTAATTTTTTGATCAAGGTACGGATAAGTGAAGTGGCCACTGGTTGGAAGCTGAACGCAAGTAGGTTTCTAGGGGTGCTACTTTCAGGGCCAGGGGAGCTAGGAGGTGGTTGGCTAGCTAGGGCTTGAATTGTCTCAGTAAAGAATTGGTTAAAACTATCAGAAACATCTTCAGGGGTTTTATCAATAGTAGTAGCAGGGATTGGGGTTGAGGTTTGTCCAGGATGTAGTAGATTATTTAAACCTGCCCAAAACTTCTGAGGGTTATTTTGATTTACTGTCTGTAAATTACAGTAGTATTGTTTTTTGTCTTGTAAAATTGATTTTTTGGTTTAGTTTCTGGATTGCCTGTATTTAATGTGATCTTGAGGGTCTTTAGAAGAACACCATAAAGCCCATACTTTGTTTCTAAGGGTAATTTTGAGTTTAGACTCTTTAGAAAGCCATGGTGCAGTTTTTGCCTTGGTTCTCTTTGAACGAACAGGTGCATGCAAATCAAGGATCTCAAGGAATTTGTTGTTAAAGTATGCTACTGCTTCCTCTAAGGGGAGGTGTTTTAGAATAGACCAATTACACGAGTTTAGTTCTTGTTGGAATTTGGCAGGGTCAAAGTTTTTATTGTTTCTAACCTTTCTGAGTAAGGGTTGTTGGGAATTAATGGTTTTGTGCTTAATTACATATGTGAGAAGGTGATCGCTTAGGCCATTAAGGAGGGTACCAGAGGTGTACAGTTGGGGCTGACTGTTTATGACTACCCAGTCAAGTATATTTTCTTTTAGGTTGGGTTTACCCAGCCTGGTAGGGGTGGATATGATTTGTGTAAATGCATGCAGGTTAATATGGGTGGTTGGGGATTCTAAGGAACAGGTGCCCCAGTCTATGTTAAAGTCTCCAAGTAGTAGGGTTTCTTGGGGGTAGTGACATGATAGCCAGTGCAGGATATCTTCAAATGTAGATATATTGTTACCTGGGGGAATGTACATACAGATGATATTAATGCATTTATTTTTATTAAGTTGCAATATGGTGGCAAGAATCTCTGAGTTATTAATCTGAGGTGTTTGTATTACATCTATGGTGACATTCAACTCAGATTTATAGAGTACGGCTACCCCACCCCCCTTCCTTGAAGCACGATCCAGCCTGTGTATGTTGTACCCAGGTGGTAACACTTCATTGTCTTTAGTGTTAGGTTTTAACCAGGTTTCAGATAAACAGAGAATCTCAGGCGAGTGGATCCAGAAGTGCATGCAATTCATGTACCTTGTTATTAATGCTTCTAATATTGAGATGACAGACTAGGAGAGAGTTAGTTGGCCTATTAATTGTAGGTTTGTAGCTTAGATTACAAGTAGAGGGGGTATGTGTATCTGAAGTGAGTGGGCCAGGGTTGGGGTGAATATCACCACCGAGTATTAGGTTGAGTCTATACTTGGTGATGAACTTCAGGAATTTGTTTATTAGTTTGCGGTGGTGTTTGGATCTAGAGCTAATGTGCCTGGGGTTGAGATGTTGATAGACTGAACAAGATGTTAGATAAGATCTGGTACTGTAAGTATGGTTGAATGTGGAAGGATTTACAGCTGGGGTGATAGTATGGCCTTTTTGGACCTGAAATCCCGTGAGAAACTGGTTTTCATACAAGGTAAGGAGGTACGGTGTGAACAATAGTGGTAGTAAAGAGGAGTATATCATTATCTGTGATTCAGCTAGTGAGTGAAGGAACTGTTTTACCTGGTGATGCAACACCAGAAGATAGAGTGGTGAGGTAAAGGTACTGGAAGGGGGGATGTGAGAATGCCAGATGAAAGCTAATAGGTGCTATTAAAATGTAGGTAGAAGAATGGGGGTGGGAGGAATTATCCCAGATGAAAGCAGATAGGATCTAGAAAGTGGGGGAGTGGCTATAGATTTAGAGGTACTGGGGCGGGACGTAATTGGGGCAGGGAGGGGAGTGAAGAGAGCCCGAGCATAGCGAGGGCGAACATAGCGGGGCTATTGCAGTTTACAAGGTTTCCTATGGTGTCCTAAAGCTATAAGGTAAGTATTACAGCTCTTAATGTAAGAGTCAATTTACTTCAGTTACAGGGGAAGGAGGCAACCACTCAAGTAGAAACAAAGAGCCCTATGGCTGACCAATATGGTGACCTGCTTAATTACAAAGCACTGTAAGTGAAAGCTTAACAAATGCTTTTTGTGTGTAACCTACTCTGTTTAAATGTTGAGAGAAACTGATTGCAGTCCTGTAGACACTGTTTTGTAGGGAACTGTAGAGTTCAATCTGTTTAAATGTTGAGAGAAACTGATTGCAGTCCTGTAGACACCGTTTTGTAGGGAACTGTAGAGTTCAATCTGTTTAAATGTTGAGAGAAACTGATTGCAGTCCTGTAGACACCATTTTGTAGGGAACTGTAGAGTTCAATCTGTTTAAATGTTGAGAGAAACTGATTGCAGTCCTGTAGACACTGTTTTGTAGGGAACTGTAGAGTTCAAACTAAGTCACACCAGGTCAGCCAAGGGGGGAAGAGAGAGGGAAATCCTAAGCACTTAGATTTGAAATATACCAACCTTGGAGACATAGTCTGAGAGCTTCATAATGTCTCTCTTCATATAGTCCAGGGAGGTACATCTTGGGTCATTTACACCCACATGGACTATGACTCAGTCATATTGGTTTCTGTTACCTAATGACTTGAGTGCATAGGTGCTTTGGCATATCCTGGGCCCTGATAGTCAGCTGACTACAATATTTTCACTATTCAGCCTGGTGAGTGGGACATCTGTATGTATCACAATGAGGTCTCTTATGATTAAATTATTGGGTAGTGTGTTGGCCTGCATTATGGACTTTGTAGTTGAGGCTCCAAAGGGTGTGTCTGTATGTATTGCATTGGGTGTTGTTTTGGTGGAAGGCTTTTTGGGTTTTCTGAGGATTCTTTTTGTAGACTGAATGTCTAGAAGGTCTTTGGTATATAGGAAGGTTGCTTTTAATTGCCTCAGCATATGTTTGTCAATGAGTTGTGTCAGTACTGTATGTGGAGGGTGTAATGCTTACATTACCGACAACCTGGTTGTTATTTTGGGTGCTTCTGTGTGAGACTCTTACCTCCAGTGACATTGTGTAATGATATCTCTCACATATTGTTCTCTTTCTCTAAGAATTAATTGATTGTCAGTGAGCTTGAGACAATTGCTACATTGTCTCAGGATGCCCATATCTATCAAGCTGCCAACAGAGGAGTATATCAACTAAAATAACAAAAGGCTGGAAAAAGTGGAATGAAAGAAGCTTTAAACAGCTATTCTAATAAAATTGCAAGAATCAGAGGCTGAAATGAAGAAAAGGCTGACTGAGTATGAAACTGCTCAAGAAGAGCTGTTTTTCAAAAATGGTAAAGTTAGGGGGCAGAGCATGCAGGAAAACCTGAGATTTTCTGCTGTATCAGAGTAACTGGAAAGAACAAACTGTCTTAATTTTATGAAAGTGCAAATAAGCAACTGGACTGGTATTCCACAGCAGGATTTGTTAATTGAAAAGGCACTTAATTTGTATTCTCCAAATCTGGCCATGAAAAAGCAACCTAGACCTGTATTAGTAAAGATGCAATCATATCAGCAGAAAGAGGTCATCCTGACAAAACTGTGGAAGGACAAAGAATTAAAAATTGGAGACAGTAGATTGTTTGTGGAAAATAATTATTCACTGTACACCAGGCAGAAGAGAAACAAATCAGAAGAGAAACAAATTCTTCCCGGCAATCATGGAATGTGAAAGAGGCAAGTGTGAGATTCAAATTGCTGTATCCAACTCTCTTCAGAATATTTTTTTTCCTGGAAGATCAAAGAAATGTTTGATGCATACAGAATAAGAAGGATATACAAGTTTATCCAACAAAAAATGAGCCATCAAATAGAAGGGGACCCTGCTTCTCATTCTTCTGATAATAAAGCTCATAGATGGCCTTTGCCAGTGAAACCTTTTCCAGTATTCCAAAGGAAAATGCTTGAGAAACAGAAAAAGTACAGAGCTGACTAGAAGAATCTGGAGTACCTTGGACTTGAGTCAGAGTCTGGAGTTGGGAGATGAAGATGAACAGGAAGGAGACCAACAATACTGAAATTAGTGAATACATGTAAGATTATAAAGCATCAATCATGTTTGTGAAATATGGCTTTACAAGAAAAAAAAAATGGAAATATTGCACTTTTGTTGATTTTATTAAACTAGTGGAGGGACTGAAAGGCATATACCTCACTTGTTATTAATGTTTGGAAGGATACTAAAAGAAAAGAAAAAAAGTAACTGTAAGTAAAATAATGTTTTTTATTTATAGTGTTTATATAAAATGCATGCTATATAGTAAAGCAATTTTCTGTTACTGTATGTGAGAAAGATACTAAAGTCAACAAATATCCTTTTTCTTCTTTATTTTTAGTTTTACAAAATATAGACATTACAGTGTAAAACAGACAAAAGGCTGGATGCAAGCATATTTAAGTTAATAGCTGTAATCTTGGGTTATTAAGGTGCAGGATGTGGTGCAAAAGTGCCTGAATTATAATATATAAAGAGCTGAGATGTTTTCTCTTATTTTTGCATAGGCAAATGTCTGGACAAAGACTCTTGGCTTAATCTAATAAGTTTTTTTTGTGTAGACAAGTAAATAAGAGAACACTAAATGTAAAGAAAATATTTCCATTAGCAAATAAATGTAGTGTGAGTTGAGAAGTCTGCAGCTGAGTGCAGCTGTACATTTTGTTATGTTTCCATAGAGCCAAGCTGACTACAGGGCAGGTAATAAAAACCAGATCACTTTATTAAGGCTAAAAGTTAATGTTTTCTATAAGCATGCAAACTATTCTTTTTTGACATCTGGGTGGAAAATAAAGATAAGAACAGAGAGCAATTAGGATGTAACATGCACTTTAGCATGGATAACCTTAATTTTAGGTTAGGCAATACACTTCAGTGTAGCTGTTGATTTGGGACAATTGTTTCTATCAGGAGGGTTAAACTTCATTATTTGAAGATGTAAACAGTTCTGTATGTTTAAGTTAATTAGATTCTTGGGGGGGGGGTTCTAGGGATGTGTTTGGTTATTTGTTTGAGGGTTTTCATTAAAACAAAAAGTCTTGTAAAATGTGACATAGGTTTAAATGGAAAGAACAAGAAACAACTGTATAAAAGATCAACATGCCAAATACTAGTGGGTGCATGCAACATAAAAGCTGGAAACACATTTAAAAAGCTGTCATATATAATAATCTTATCAAAATGGCTACACTATCCATATTATTTTGGAAAGTCAATGGCCTCACAGGTACAGACAAAAAGGTAAGAGTATTGAATTATATGAAGAAATGCAGGGTGCAAAGAGCACTGCTACAGGAGACACACTTGAAAAGAAATGAGCATGTGAATTTGATAAAGAAAGGACTTCATCAGGGATATTCAGCAGAGTATCAGGGACAAAGGAAAAGGGGAGTACTTATACTATTCACTAGAAGAGCTCTAATAGTGATAGAAGAGGGAAAAATAATAATGGTATATTTGTGGTAGTAAGGGCTATAGGCAAGGGAGGAGGATTACACTGGCATGTATTTATATTTTACCTAAAACTGCTATTGTGGAGCTTAAGGAAAGTCTGGGAGAAATAATCAGCTTTCATCAGGGAATATTACTTGTAGGTGGGGTCTGGAACTTGTTTTGCAAGAGTGAGGATGTATCTGGGGGACCTAGAAGGGAAAATTTATAGTGACAATTGTTTGAGCTTTATGATGAGAGAGAGATATTTCTTCAGAAATTATAGCTATTAAGTGGAATAAAATGAAAGAATTCAAAAAGAAAGAAGGTAGAAATAAAAGAAAAATAGAGCTGGTTAAGAAGTAACAGGAATTACTTAGAGGGGCTGACAAAGGCTATAGTACTGCAGAATAAGGGGAATCTCACAGAACAAGAACAGGAGCAACTGCAGAGAGCTAAAGAGAAAATGAGTGAATATCTAAATAATATGCACGTGTTTAGAAAGATTGTTGCTAAGCAACTTTTTTAGATAATAACTCGAGAGCACAAAAACGTTTAGGAAAATGACTCACACAACAGAAAGTAGATAGAGATATTGCCAAACTTAGAGAGAAAAATAACCAGAGATCCTGTAGAGGTATTAAAATATCTCATAAGTTTTATGAACATTTGTAGAAAGCAGAGAAATGTGGAAACCAAGAAAGAACACAGATGGAAACATTTATGGTTAGAGGTAGATTTGACTCAACAATTAACAGTTAAGATAGTAGGACATGATATGAAAACAGCGATGTACAATGAATCTGCAGGAAAGTCTCTAGTAATACATGGTATTCCTATAGAAGTTTGGAAAATAGGAGGAAAGAAAGTGATAAAGATCTGGAAGGTTTTGTTTAACAGTTTTGTTTTGTTTAACAGTATTTTAAAATGAGGAGAGAAGCACCAGCATCCCAGAGGAAAGCTGCAGTGTCTGTAATACATAAAGTTGATAAAGACACATCATATAGGTCCATTTCAAATTTAAACCATGATTATAGCTAAAATAATGGAAAATGTGATGCCAAAATTGATAGATATCGATAAATGTGATTTTGTGAAGGGGAGGAAAATATTTACAACATTAATAGAGCAATGACGATCCAGAGGGAAGCAGAATATAAATAAATACTGCTGTTGTTGGTGGATCTTGATGTAGAGATAGAAGTTAACAGAGTATGCTGGGAGTTTATGATTAGGACAATGGAAGCATTTGCATTCCCTAATGTAATAACAAGGTTAATTAGGAATATATATGAGGGATTGGAAGCAAAAATTTAAATGGGAGTGTTCCTCACTGATATATTGTGCCTGAATAGAGGAATCAGACATGGGAGTCCTCTTTCTTTTCTGTTATTTGCTTTATATTTATAGCCATTAGCAAAGAAAACAAGGAACTCTGAAATTCAAGGATATAATTAGTATGGTAATCAAGAACAGTTTTCTTTTTTGCAGGCAATGTTATTTTATACCTGATAAAACAAAAAAACAACATATCAGTGTTGTGGAACATCTCAAAAAGTTTCAAGTCTTTTTAGGATACAAAATTAATAAAGATAAAACAAATGTTATAGCTGTAAACTATATACCAACACATGAAATGGTTTAGCAATACTCATATTTACAAGGATATGATAAAATGCAGTATTTAGGAGTATGGATTAAAAAGGATTCTATTATGGCAGCTAAGGATATGTGGGAAGCATCTAAACAAAAGATAATACAAAAACTGAGAAACTGGAAGCTCTTGTTTCTGGATATGGATTGCAACATGCAAGCATTGAACATGTTTTAGTCCCTTTAGTTTTATATACAGGTCAGGCATATTTTATCAACCAGAGGAGAAGTTATGGACAATAATTAATAAAGAGTTGAATGAATTTATCCAGGAGGGGAAGAAGGGTCAGGTGGGATAAGTTGATCCTTCCAACAGAACAAGGTGGTTTAGTATTACCTAATTTGAAGGGCTATTTTAGAGCTTCACAGATGAGGCTCATATATGTAACACAAGCAGAGAGTTATAATTCAAAGTAGAAAGGGATGATGATGATAAAATGGGGAGGGGGCATTCAAGAACTAAGGAAAAAGTGGGATTTTGGATGCAGATCCTTGAGAAGAATAACAGACATACACAATATTATATTCATAAAGTAGCAGTGAATATTCTAAGCCAGCATGAGGTGACTGCAATTAGAGGTACAAAAATAGGCAAGAAGGGGATGGAATTTACTGGAGAAATATGGCAAAGGAAAGAAGATATTGGGAGTTGATAACTAGAGAGAGATAGGTAACAGAATGAGAAGAGGCCAAGAAGAGATTTGGGCTACAGGCTAGAAAGTGTCTTTCCTGTCAGGGGTTGATATCCATGTATAGTGAAAGATCTGTTCTGGCAGAGTTTTTAGTTGAGTCTATAAAAGAAGTTGCTGTTCAAAAGAGATAATTAGTAGGACATATAAAATACTGCACAGTAACTGCAAGAATCTAACAGAGGATGTTACAAAAGATTGCGAAGAGAGACTGGATAAGCATTTCATAAGGCACCAATGGGAGGGCGTATGTATGGCTTCCAAGTATGCAGAAAAGTCTATAAGATTTAGCACTTTTTCTTGGAAGTGTTTGCATAAGTATTTTTATACCTCAAGCAGACAATTTTTCTCAAGCAGATGGCAAATTTTGGAGGTGTGATGGAGAAGAAAGAGGTGACTGGGAACATTTAGGTTTTGGAATGTAATGATATTGTGTTGGCTGACTTCAAAACATCCCTATGGAGTATTTTACCAGAAATATTGGGTGGGCAAATGAGTATAACTAAGGAAATATTTATTTTTTAGCTGAGATACAGAATTTGAATTGCCTAGACAAAGTAAGGCCTTCCTAAGTTTAATTCTGGTGGCTGCCAAAAAAGCAATTACTAGAAAATGTAAATCAAGTCTAAATCAACTGTATTAGAAGTATTGGATATTGTAACAGAGATAAAAGAACTGGAAGTGGGATCTTTTGAAAAAGGTAGGAGCAGATTAGATAGAAAAAAATGGAAATTGCGGGAACAATACATGTATAACAATGTTTTGGAGGAGGAGTGAGATTTAAGGTAAAGCAGGAATATAACAATTGATGTAATGTTGGATTGTTGATATTTATACAAAAACATATGTATGTATCTTTTTTAACTGGGAACATGTTAACATGGCTTGTTTTATTTTATGATAATTCAGCAAAGGTGTTAAAAACATAAATGCACAGAGATAGCTATGCCTACTAGAAATAATCCAGAACTAACTGAAGAAACAAGCCTTCCTGGTGGAATCTAAACATAAATAGGTTGTACAACAGAAGAAAGTAAGTCATAGCCAAAATGTATGAATTGCTATCCAGCATGATAAAAACACTCTCATCAATCTAAACAAACAATTAAGAGGACAGATAAAGTCTGCTGAAGTCAAATTTGACATAAAGAAAGCCTCCCATGCAAAGGACAACCATAAGGTTTTCTTTAGCTGTGTCTGAAACACCAAAGGTACCACACATCAGTGTTTACTACTGATTGTAAATTGAGCCACCTACAAGGAGCCAGATACAGCAAATCTGCTGACCGACAAATTCAGCTTTAATTTTTACTCCTCTCTCTCTCCCCCAGCCATCCTCTAGGATATACCATCAACCCTGCACCATAGTATTACTAGGGAGCAGGTCCTACATGTGCTATCTAAGGCCATAAATACATAAAATGCCTGCTAAACAGCCTAAAACATGACTGTTTGGGACCACTGGAGTCACTGTTTAACCATGGCCTCCAGACAGGCTTTGTGCCATGCAAATGGAGAAATGCAGTGGTCATTCCTCTGCATAACAGTGAGCAATGAATGGTCCATGGGAACTACAGACCCACAAGTCTGGCTAGTCTTGTATGCAAACCCATGGAAAGAATTATCATGGAAATGATTGATAAGGACATAGAAAACCTTCAGAGACTGGATCCAACCCAGTTTGGTTTAATCAAGGGCAGATCATGCCCACTCAATGTGGTGGAGAAGTTCACCAAGGCAATGGATGAGGGCGGTGAATATTGCCTACCTTGACCTGGCTAAGGCATTTGATACAATATCCCACTTGGGCATTATAAACAAATTCATAGGTGGAGGCATAAACCCATATGTTATGTGTTGGATAGCCACCTAAGGCTAGTTCTCGGCAGTCAAGATCAGTGACAAGGCCCACTGATTGACCAAGTTTGGAGATATTGCAAACTAGGAGCAGTCATAGAATCCCCCATGGCACTATCATCCTACAGGAAGGACAAACACAGACAAATAGCTGGTGCCAAAGCTATGGCTAAAATCTCAGTGCCAAGAAATGTATAATAGTACCCTTTGGGATGCTAGCTACCTTAGGAAATTACCTCATTGATAGCACAACCCTAAGAGAAGAACCAGTAGTCAGGAATTTGGATATGCAAGTAGATAGTAATGTGGCTTTTGATCAATGTGTCTAAAGGAGTTAGGAAATCATTTGATGCTGCTCAACGTATAAGCAAGGCCAAGCATCTAGGTCCAATTAAGTCTTTTTCCACTGTACTTGGATCTCATCAGGGCCATTATTGAGTACAAAGCCCCCTTTGGTATGTACCAGACCAAGTACTTGCAACAGCTGGAACATCCACAGAGGTTCCTCACCAAAAGAATACAGGGTGCAAACAGCATATCCTGTACAGATTGACTCAAAGCCCTATCTCTATACTCTGTTTCCTACAGACTGTTGAGAGGTGATTTATGCTTGGTGTACATGGCATCCTTGAATCCTGCTCTGATGGAACTTTTGCTTAACCACAAAATGAATAACATCAGAATTACTCAATCTAGGGATTTAAACTTTGCTTGTGACATAAATAGGACACGTTGGAGGGACAGGAAGGTGTCTCAGGGAATTCCCAATTTCTGGAACAGAATTTCCATCTATATGAGACAGAGCTCTTCACTAAGCTTATTTAAGAGAATCCTGGCCTACTGGATGGGAAATCAGAAATGCACCCCAGGCCTAGCACCTATGTTTCTAATGTTTGGAGGTAGCCTGTAACTCTTGCCCGAGCTTACATAAACCTAGGCTAATCTTATAAAGACACTAAATGACTCCAACTCCAAATAACGTCAAAGCTTTTATTGCAACAATTGAATTGTTCTTTTATTACAATAAAAGTTTTGACGTTCTTTGTGTTACAATAAAAGTTTTGATGTTCTTTGGAGTTGGATTTGTTTAGTATATTTTATCAGCAGCTAACTTCTTGTTTATCACTGCTTCAACCAATATTTTAGTAATCTTATAACGGCCCCAGGACTCATTAGCCTAGAGTACATCTATGAACCTATAAAATCAAGTGTCTAAATCATAAAAACTGTGCAGTCCATCTCAAAGCCTTGTCACTTTTCTTGGTGTCACATAGGCTACTAAGAAGCAATCTCTGCCTCATGCATAGTGCCTCAAGCATGCTGTCAGACCTACTACACATTTTAAAGTCCAGTGGGGGATGTATCATCTACTCAAGACATCTTAGTCTCTTTTTCAACATTCTTTATTTATTTATTTAACATTTGTTTACCAGGAATGTCTGACTGGGACAGAGCCCATTTTCAGCAGAGACCCAGGGAGAAATGCTACTGATGCATGTCTTTGGAAATAAAATATGTTGGAGGGCTAGATAGGAATCCCAGACCTACCACTTCTTTGGAATCTCCTTCCCATCCATATAAAGCAGAGTATGTCTCTTAAACTATTTAGACATAATCTGCAGTAATGGATGAGTAACCACAAATTCACCACGGTTTAGTACCCTTGTTCCTTATGGAGAGGGGCAACATGTAAATGTTGTGCTCATCTCTGGGTTATCCCTATTTAAAATGTATGAATGGGAATGTGTGGCCAGACTTGATCCTTACTGATCAATATAATTTTAACTACCTATGAATGGTCATTGTTCAAGCCACTGCCTCATTATTTCAGCAAAACAGAACAACTCCAGCTGATGTTACTCTCTGATCCTACCCTCATGATGAAACCACTACACTGATATCACATTCTAACTGCAGGTTTGCACCCATACACTCAGTCCACCTATAAACTCTTCCACCCATAAGTTTCCCTTCTCTATAATCTCAGTTAACTGAATCAAAAAAGTCCTAAAAAGCTTAAACCCACCACATTAACCCCAAAGCTATTTATAAAGTACACTAGTTTAGCTACCAATGCCATAGTTTAGCCCATTGCTAATCTTGTAGGTTAATAGGTTCATAGATACTTATTGGCTGTTGATCTGTGAGGATCAATACTTATCAATAGATCTATCCAGGAGCAATATACTCTTAAACTTTGGGAAAAATCATATGTCATACCTATTCACAAAGAAAGACAAGCTATTAGTATAGCTAGCTTCCATCCTATAGCAAAAGAATCATATGTCATACCCAGTCACAAAGAAAGACAAGCTATTAGTATAGCTAGCTACCACCCTATAGCAAAAGAATCATATGTCATACCCAGTCACAAAGAAAGACAAGCTATTAGTATAGCTAGCTACCACCCTATAGCAAAAGAATCATATGTCATACCTAGTCACAGAGAAAGACAAGCTATTAGTATAGCTAGCTAATGCCCTATAGCAAAAGAATCATATGTCATACCTAGTCACAGAGAAAGACAAGCTATTAGTATAGCTAGCTACCACCCTATAGCAAAAGAATCATATGTCATACCTAGTCACAGAGAAAGACAAGCTATTAGTATAGCTAGCTAATGCCCTATAGCAAAAGAATCATATGTCATACCTAGTCACAGAGAAAGACAAGCTATTAGTATAGCTAGCTAATGCCCTATAGCAAAAGAATCATATGTCATACCTAGTCACAGAGAAAGACAAGCTATTAGTATAGCTAGCTAATGCCCTATAGCAAAAGAATCATATGTCATACCTAGTCACAAAGAAAGACAAGCTATTAGTGTAGCTAGCTTCCATCCTATAGCAAAAGAATCACATGTCATACCTAGTCACAAAGAAAGACAAGCTAATAGTAAAGCTAGCTACCACCCTATAGCAAAAGAATCATATGTCATACCTAGTCACAAAGAAAGACAAGCTAATAGTAAAGCTAGCTAGCGCCCTATAGCAAAAGAATCATATGTCATACCTAGTCACAAAGAAAGACAAGCTATTAGTATAGCTAGCTAATGCCCTATAGCAAAAGAATCATATGTCATACCTAGTCACAAAGAAAGACAAGCTATTAGTATAGCTAGCTACCACCCTATAGCAAAAGAATCATATGTCATACCTAGTCACAAAGAAAGACAAGCTATTAGTATAGCTAGCTACCACCATATAGCAAAAGAATCATATGTCATACCTAGTCACAAAGAAAGACAAGCTATTAGTGTAGCTAGCTACCACCCTATAGCAAAAGAATCATATGTCATACCTAGTCAAAAAGAAAGACAAGCTATTAGTAAAGCTAGCTAGCGCCCTATAGCAAAAGAATCATATGTCATACCTAGTCACAAAGAAAGACAAGCTATTAGTATAGCTAGCTAGCGCCCTATAGCAAAAGAATCATATGTCATACCTAGTCACAAAGAAAGACAAGCTAATAGTATAGCTAGCTTCCATCCTATAGCAAAAGAATCACATGTCATACCTAGTCACAAAGAAAGACAAGCTAATAGTAAAGCTAGCTACCACCCTATAGCAAAAGAATCATATGTCATACCTAGTCACAAAGAAAGACAAGCTAATAGTAAAGCTAGCTAGCGCCCTATAGCAAAAGAATCATATGTCATACCTAGTCACAAAGAAAGACAAGCTATTAGTATAGCTAGCTAATGCCCTATAGCAAAAGAATCATATGTCATACCTAGTCACAAAGAAAGACAAGCTATTAGTATAGCTAGCTACCACCCTATAGCAAAAGAATCATATGTCATACCTAGTCACAAAGAAAGACAAGCTATTAGTATAGCTAGCTACCACCATATAGCAAAAGAATCATATGTCATACCTAGTCACAAAGAAAGACAAGCTATTAGTGTAGCTAGCTTCCATCCTATAGCAAAAGAATCATATGTCATACCTAGTCACAAAGAAAGACAAGCTATTAGTAAAGCTAGCTAGCGCCCTATAGCAAAAGAATCATATGTCATACCTAGTCACAAAGAAAGACAAGCTATTAGTATAGCTAGCTAGCGCCCTATAGCAAAAGAATCATATGTCATACCTAGTCACAAAGAAAGACAAGCTATTAGTATAGCTAGCTAGCGCCCTATAGCAAAAGAATCATATGTCATACCTAGTCACAAAGAAAGACAAGCTATTAGTAAAGCTAGCTAGCGCCCTATAGCAAAAGAATCATATGTCATACCTAGTCACAAAGAAAGACAAGCTATTAGTATAGCTAGCTAACGCCCTATAGCTAGCTTACCATCCTTATTTAAAATATTGGCAGAATGCATTCATAAACTCTTCCACTGTTTAGTTAAAAATAACCAGTCTCTAAATAAATATCCTTAATCCTGAATGGAAAGATAGCTAAACATATGAACTTTGCCACCATAACTGCCTCACTTTGCCAAACATTAATTATGATAACCTGAAATAACAGCACCCCAAAAAGATTACTCATATAAAGCTGTTGTGTCATCATAAACATCAATTTCAAACACATCAATTACATTGCAGCCAAAACCAATTAGAAACTTGATATATTATACAAAATCAAGCCATTCTTTACTCCCAGTGCACACCTACAAACTGCCCAATCTCTTTTACTGCTGACTTTATTGTATGCAGCCCGTATTCTAAATAACCTATAACCTACGTAAAAATACTGATAAAAATCTGATGAAGCGTGGATGCACCACGCGAAAGCGCTTATCCTTTGTATCTCAATAAAAGTTATGGACATTTCCTGAGTCGCCAGAGTTTCTTGATCAGCCACCAGTGATTTATTCAGAACATTCTACTTCCATTCCTTTGTGGTTGGTATCTCACTACGATATTTCATTGCTTTGGAGCTCTTTTTTGGTGAGAGAACCATTCAGCAGGGACACCGACTATTTCCTGAGAACTTATAACCTATGTAAAAATACTTGTATGCAGCCTGTATTCTAAATAACCTATAACCTATGTAAAAATACTTGTATGCAGCCCGTATTCTAAATAACCTATAACCTATGTAAAAATACTTGTATGCAGCCCGTATTCTAAATAACCTATAACCTATGTGTAAAAATACTTGTATGCAGCCTGTATTCTAAATAACCTATAACCTATGTAAAAATACTTGTATGCAGCCCATATTCTAAATAACTTATAACCTATGTAAAAATACTTGTATGCAGCCCGTATTCTAAATAACCTATAACCTATGTAAAAATACTTGTATGCAGCCCATATTCTAAATAACCTATAACCTATGTAAAAATACTTGTATGCAGCCCGTATTCTAAATAACCTATAACCTATGTAAAAATACTTGTATGCAGCCCGTATTCTAAATAACCTATAACCTATGTAAAAATACTTGTATGCAGCCCGTATTCTAAATAACCTATAACCTATGTAAAAATACTTGTATGCAGCCCATATTCTAAATAACCTATAACCTATGTAAAAATACTTGTACGCAGCCCGTATTCTAAATAACCTATAACCTATGTAAAAATACTTGTATGCAGCCCGTATTCTAAATAACCTATAACCTATGTGTAAAAATACTTGTATGCAGCCCGTATTCTAAATAACCTATAACCTATGTAAAAATACTTGTATGCAGCCCGTATTCTAAATAACCTATAACCTATGTGTAAAAATACTTGTATGCAGCCCGTATTCTAAATAACCTATGACCTATGTAAAAATACTTGTATGCAGCCCGTATTCTAAATAACCTATAACCTATGTGTAAAAATACTTGTATGCAGCCCGTATTCTAAATAACCTATAACCTATGTAAAAATACTTGTATGCAGCCCGTATTCTAAATAATCTATAACCTATGTGTAAAAATACTTGTATGCAGCCCGTATTCTAAATAACCTATAGCCTATGTAAAAATACTTGCATGCAGCCCGTATTCTAAATAACCTATAACCTATGTGTAAAAATACTTGTATGCAGCCCGTATTCTAAATAACCTATAACCTATGTAAAAATACTTGTACGCAGCCCGTATTCTAAATAACCTATAACCTATGTAAAAATACTTCTACGCAGCCCGTATTCTAAATAACCTATAACCTATGTAAAAATACTTGTATGCAGCCCATATTCTAAATAACCTATAACCTATGTAAAAATACTTGTATGCAGCCCGTATTCTAAATAACCTATAACCTATGTAAAAATACTTGTATGCAGCCCGTATTCTAAATAACCTATAACCTATGTAAAAATTCTTGTATGCAGCCCGTATTCTAAATAACCTATAACCTATGTAAAAATACTTCTATGCAGCCCGTATTCTAAATAACCTATAACCTATGTAAAAATACTTGTACGCAGCCCGTATTCTAAATAACCTGTAACCTATGTAAAAATACTTGTATGCAGCCCGTATTCTAAATAACCTATAACCTATGTAAAAATACTTGTATGCAGCCCGTATTCTAAATAATCTATAACCTATGTGTAAAAATACTTGTATGCAGCCCGTATTCTAAATAACCTATAACCTATGTAAAAATACTTGTATGCAGCCCGTATTCTAAATAACCTATAACCTATGTAAAAATACTTGTATGCAGCGCGTATTCTAAATAACCTATAACCTATGTAAAAATACTTGTATGCAGCCCGTATTCTAAATAACCTATAACCTATGTAAAAATACTTGTACGCAGCCCGTATTCTAAATAACTTATAACCTATGTAAAAATACTTGTATGCAGCCCGTATTCTAAATAACCTATAACCTATGTAAAAATACTTGTATGCAGCCCGTATTCTAAATAACCTATAACCTATGTAAAAATACTTGTATGCAGCCCGTATTCTAAATAACCTATAACCTATGTAAAAATACTTGTATGCAGCCCGTATTCTAAATAACCTATAACCTATGTAAAAATACTTGTATGCAGCCCGTATTCTAAATAATCTTTAACCTATGTAAAAATACTTGTATGCAGCCTGTATTCTAAATAACCTATAACCTATGTAAAAATAGTTGTATGCAGCCCGTATTCTAAATAATCTATAACCTATGTAAAAATACTTGTATGCAGCCCGTATTCTAAATAACCTATAACCTATGTAAAAATACTTGTATACAGCCCGTATTCTAAATAACCTATAACCTATGTAAAAATACTTGTATGCAGCCCGTATTCTAAATAACCTATAACCTATGTAAAAATACTTGTATGCAGCCCGTATTCTAAATAACCTATAACCTATGTAAAAATACTTGTATGCAGCCCGTATTCTAAATAACCTATAACCTATGTAAAAATACTTGTATGCAGCCCGTATTCTAAATAACCTATAACCTATGTAAAAATACTTGTATGCAGCCCGTATTCTAAATAACCTATAACCTATGTAAAAATACTTGTATGCAGCCCGTATCCTAAATAACCTATAACCTATGTAAAAATACTTGTATGCAGCCCGTATTCTAAATAACCTATAACCTATGTAAAAATACTTGTATGCAGCCCATATTCTAAATAACCTATAACCTATGTAAAAATACTTGTATGCAGCCCGTATTCTAAATAACCTATAACCTATGTAAAAATACTTGTATGCAGCCCGTATTCTAAATAACCTATAACCTATGTAAAAATACTTGTATGCAGCCCGTATTCTAAATAACCTATAACCTATGTAAAAATACTTGTATGCAGCCCGTATTCTAAATAACCTATAACCTATGTAAGAATACTTGTACGCAGCCCGTATTCTAAATAACCTATAACCTATGTAAAAATACTTGTACGCAGCCCGTATTCTAAATAACCTATAACCTATGTAAAAATACTTGTACGCAGCCCGTATTCTAAATAACCTATAACCTATGTAAAAATACTTGTATGCAGCCCGTATTCTAAATAACCTATAACCTATGTGTAAAAATACTTGTACGCAGCCCGTATTCTAAATAACCTATAACCTATGTAAAAATACTTGTATGCAGCCCGTATTCTAAATAATCTATAACTTATGTGTAAAAATACTTGTATGCAGCCCGTATTCTAAATAACCTATAACCTATGTAAAAATACTTGTATGCAGACCGTATTCTAAATAACCTATAACCTATGTAAAAATACTTGTATGCAGCGCGTATTCTAAATAACCTATAACCTATGTAAAAATACTTGTACGCAGCCCGTATTCTAAATAACCTATAACCTATGTAAAAATACTTGTATGCAGCCCGTATTCTAAATAACCTATAACCTATGTGTAAAAATACTTGTATGCAGCCCGTATTCTAAATAACCTGTAACCTATGTAAAAATACTTGTATGCAGCCCGTATTCTAAATAACCTATAACCTATGTGTAAAAATACTTGTATGCAGCCCGTATTCTAAATAACCTATAACCTATGTAAAAAACTTGTATGCAGCCCGTATTCTAAATAACCTATAACCTATGTGTAAAAATACTTGTATGCAGCCCGTATTCTAAATAACCTATGACCTATGTAAAAATACTTGTATGCAGCCCGTATTCTAAATAACCTATAACCTATGTGTAAAAATACTTGTATGCAGCCCGTATTCTAAATAACCTATAACCTATGTAAAAATACTTGTATGCAGCCCGTATTCTAAATAATCTATAACCTATGTGTAAAAATACTTGTATGCAGCCCGTATTCTAAATAACCTATAACCCATGTAAAAATACTTGCATGCAGCCCGTATTCTAAATAACCTATAACCTATGTGTAAAAATACTTGTATGCAGCCCGTATTCTAAATAACCTATAACCTATGTAAAAATACTTGTACGCAGCCCGTATTCTAAATAACCTATAACCTATGTAAAAATACTTGTACGCAGCCCGTATTCTAAATAACCTATAACCTGTGTAAAAATACTTGTATGCAGCCCGTATTCTAAATAACCTATAACCTATGTAAAAATACTTGTATGCAGCCCGTATTCTAAATAACCTATAACCTATGTAAAAATACTTGTATGCAGCCCGTATTCTAAATAACCTATAACCTATGTAAAAATACTTGTATGCAGCCCGTATTCTAAATAACCTATAACCTATGTAAAAATACTTGTATGCAGCCCGTATTCTAAATAACCTATAACCTATGTAAAAATACTTGTATGCAGCCCGTATTCTAAATAACCTATAACCTATGTAAAAATACTTGTATGCAGCCCGTATTCTAAATAACCTATAACCTATGTAAAAATACTTGTATGCAGCCCGTATTCTAAATAACCTATAACCTATGTAAAAATACTTGTATGCAGCCCGTATTCTAAATAACCTATAACCTATGTAAAAATACTTGTATGCAGCCCGTATTCTAAATAACCTATAACCTATGTAAAAATACTTGTATGCAGCCCGTATTCTAAATAACCTATAACCTATGTAAAAATACTTGTATGCAGCCCGTATTCTAAATAACCTATAACCTATGTAAAAATACTTGTATGCAGCCCGTGATTCTAAATAACCTATAACCTATGTAAAAATACTTGTATGCAGCCCGTGATTCTAAATAACCTATAACCTATGTAAAAATACTTGTATGCAGCCCGTATTCTAAATAACCTATAACCTATGTAAAAATACTTGTATGCAGCCCGTATTCTAAATAACCTATAACCTATGTGTAAAAATACTTGTATGCAGCCCGTATTCTAAATAACCTATAACCTATGTAAAAATACTTGTATGCAGCCCGTATTCTAAATAACCTATAACCTATGTAAAAATACTTGTATGCAGCCCGTATTCTAAATAACCTATAACCTATGTAAAAATACTTGTATGCAGCCCGTATTCTAAATAACCTATAACCTATGTAAAAATACTTGTACGCAGCCCGTATTCTAAATAACCTATAACCTATGTAAAAATACTTGTATGCAGCCCGTATTCTAAATAACATATAACCTATGTAAAAATACTTGTATGCAGCCTGTATTCTAAATAACTTATAACCTATGTGTAAAAATACTTGTATGCAGCCCGTATTCTAAATAACCTATAACCTATGTAAAAATACTTGTATGCAGCCCATATTCTAAATAACCTATAACCTATGTAAAAATACTTGTATGCAGCCCGTATTCTAAATAACATATAACCTATGTAAAAATACTTGTATGCAGCCCGTATTCTAAATAACCTATAACCTATGTAAAAATACTTGTATGCAGCCCGTATTCTAAATAACCTATAACCTATGTAAAAATACTTGTATGCAGCCCGTATTCTAAATAACTTATAACCTATGTAAAAATACTTGTATGCAGCCCGTATTCTAAATAACCTATAACCTATGTAAAAATACTTGTATGCAGCCCGTATTCTAAATAACCTATAACCTATGTGTAAAAATACTTGTATGCAGCCCGTATTCTAAATAACCTATAACCTATGTAAAAATACTTGTATGCAGCCCGTATTCTAAATAACCTATAACCTATGTAAAAATACTTGTATGCAGCCCGTATTCTAAATAACCTATAACCTATGTAAAAATACTTGTATGCAGCCCGTATTCTAAATAACCTATAACCTATGTAAAAATACTTGTATGCAGCCCGTATTCTAAATAACCTATAACCTATGTAAAAATACTTGTACGCAGCCCGTATTCTAAATAACCTATAACCTATGTAAAAATACTTGTAAGCAGCCTGTATTCTAAATAACTTATAACCTATGTAAAAATACTTGTATGCAGCCCGTATTCTAAATAACATATAACCTATGTAAAAATACTTGTATGCAGCCCGTATTCTAAATAACTTATAACCTATGTAAAAATACTTGTATGCAGCCCGTATTCTAAATAACATATAACCTATGTAAAAGTACTTGTATGCAGCCCGTATTCTAAATAACTTATAACCTATGTAAAAATACTTGTATGCAGCCCGTATTCTAAATAACATATAACCTATGTAAAAATACTTGTATGCAGCCCGTATTCTAAATAACTTATAACCTATGTGTAAAAATACTTGTATGCAGCCCGTATTCTAAATAACCTATAACCTATGTAAAAATACTTGTATGCAGCCCATATTCTAAATAACCTATAACCTATGTAAAAATACTTGTATGCAGCCCGTATTCTAAATAACCTATAACCTATGTAAAAATACTTGTATGCAGCCCGTATTCTAAATAACCTATAACCTATGTAAAAATACTTGTATGTAGCCCGTATTCTAAATAACCTATAACCTATGTGTAAAAATACTTGTATGCAGCCCGTATTCTAAATAACTTATAACCTATGTGTAAACATACTTGTATGCAGCCCGTATTCTAAATAACCTATAACCTATGTAAAAATACTTGTATGCAGCCCGTATTCTAAATAACCTATAACCTATGTAAAAATACTTGTATGCAGCCCGTATTCTAAATAACCTATAACCTATGTAAAAATACTTGTATGCAGCCCAGATTCTAAATAACCTATAACCTATGTAAAAATACTTGTATGCAGCCCGTATTCTAAATAACCTATAACCTATGTAAAAATACTTGTATGCAGCCCGTGATTCTAAATAACCTATAACCTATGTAAAAATACTTGTATGCAGCCCGTATTCTAAATAACCTATAACCTATGTAAAAATACTTGTACGCAGCCCGTATTCTAAATAACCTATAACCTATGTAAAAATACTTGTACGCAGCCCGTATTCTAAATAACCTATAACCTATGTAAAAATACTTGTACGCAGCCCGTATTCTAAATAACCTATAACCTATGTAAAAATACTTGTATGCAGCCCATATTCTAAATAACCTATAACCTATGTAAAAATACTTGTATGCAGCCCGTATTCTAAATAACCTATAATCTATGTGTAAAAATACTTGTATGCAGCCCGTATTCTAAATAACCTATAACCTATGTAAAAATACTTGTATGCAGCCCGTGTTCTAAATAACCTATAACCTATGTAAAAATACTTGTATGCAGCCCGTATTCTAAATAACTTATAACCTATGTAAAAATACTTGTATGCAGCCCGTATTCTAAATAACTTATAACCTATGTAAAAATACTTGTATGCAGCCCGTATTCTAAATAACCTATAACCTATATAAAAATACTTGTATGCAGCCCGTATTCTAAATAAGCTATAACCTATGTAAAAATACTTGTATGCAGCCCGTATTCTAAATAACCTATAACCTATGTAAAAATACTTGTATGCAGCCCGTATTCTAAATAACCTATAACCTTTGTGTAAAAACACTTGTATGCAGCCCGTATTCTAAATAACTTATAACCTATGTGTAAACATACTTGTATGCAGCCCGTATTCTAAATAACCTATAACCTATGTAAAAATACTTGTATGCAGCCCGTATTCTAAATAACCTATAACCTATGTAAAAATACTTGTACGCAGCCCGTATTCTAAATAACCTATAACCTATGTAAAAATACTTGTATGCAGCCTGTATTCTAAATAACCTATAACCTATGTGTAAAAATACTTGTATGCAGCCCGTATTCTAAATAACCTATAACCTATGTAAAAATACTTGTATGCAGCCCGTATTCTAAATAACCTATAACCTATGTAAAAATACTTGTACGCAGCCCGTATTCTAAATAACCTATAACCTATGTAAAAATACTTGTATGCAGCCCGTATTCTAAATAACCTATAACCTATGTAAAAATACTTGTATGCAGCCCGTATTTTAAATAACTTATAACCTATGTAAAAATACTTGTATGCAGCCCGTATTCTAAATAACCTATAACTTATGTAAAAATACTTGTATGCAGCCCGTATTCTAAATAACCTATAACCTATGTAAAAATACTTGTATGCAGCCCGTATTCTAAATAACCTATAACCTATGAGTAAAAATACTTGTATGCAGCCCGTATTCTAAATTACCTATAACCTATGTAAAAATACTTGTATGCAGCCCGTATTCTAAATAATCTATAACCTATGTAAAAATACTTGTACGCAGCCCGTATTCTAAATAACCTATAACCTATGTAAAAATACTTGTATGCAGCCCATATTCTAAATAACTTATAACCCATGTAAAAATACTTGTATGCAGCCCGTATTCTAAATAATCTATAACCTATGTAAAAATACTTGTATGCAGCCCGTATTCTAAATAACCTATAACCTATGTAAAAATACTTGTATGCAGCCCGTATTCTAAATAATCTATAACCTATGTAAAAATACTTGTATGCAGCCCGTATTCTAAATAATCTATAACCTATGTAAAAATACTTGTACGCAGCCCGTATTCTAAATAACCTATAACCTATGTAAAAATGTTTGTATGCAGCCCGTATTCTAAATAACTTATAACCTATGTAAAAATACTTGTATGCAGCCCGTATTCTAAATAACCTATAACCTATGTAAAAATACTTGTATGCAGCCCGTATTCTAAATAACCTATAACCTATGTAAAAATACTTGTATGCAGCCCGTATTCTAAATAACCTATAACCTATGTAAAAATTCTTGTATGCAGCCCGTATTCTAAGTAACCTATAACCTATGTAAAAATACTTGTACGCAGCCCGTATTCTAAATAACCTATAACCTATGTAAAAATTCTTGTATGCAGCCCATATTCTAAATAACCTATAACCTATGTAAAAATACTTGTACGCAGCCCGTATTCTAAATAACCTATAACCTATGTAAAAATACTTGTATGCAGCCCGTATTCTAAATAACCTATAACCTATGTAAAAATACTTGTATGCAGCCCGTATTCTAAATAACCTATAACCTATGTGTAAAAATACTTGTATGCAGCCCGTATTCTAAATAACCTATAACCTATGTAAAAATACTTTCAACAAACTCAGGAGAAGCTATCAAAGAATGATCAAATTTGCCAGCAGTCATCCAAAAGGAGCCCATCACTGCTTAGCCCTCCACCAATTACAGTGAACAGAACCACTTCAAATGATGAACTATTCTCATCTAAAAACAATGCACAGGATGCTGAATAAGCCAAAGAAATGTCCTACACTTCCACACTTAATCCCATTAATTAAACCACCTTACCATCCCCAAATACAGCAAATACTATGACAATTCTTTTTACATTATATTTCTCAGGAAACTTTGGAATTCTTTCCCAACTAAACTCACTATAGGACCTAACTCAAAAGTCTTTCAGACTAACTTAAAACTATCTATTATCATCTTGAAAGTGTTGCTGTGTTAAACGCTGACAGTAATCCTGCTAGTTCGGGTCTACATCATTTAATCAAACCCTTAATTGAGTGAATTACTATTTCTTGAACTGACTTAAGGGAAAGCTCAATTAAGTGAACTTTTGGTTAAGCGAATATTTTCCCAGGAAAGGACACGGTTGGCCGTTTTTGGGAATTTGCCCTTTCCCCACTGTGGTGCGATCTCAGAGATGGTATATTTAGTTAGAGGGTATGGGGGGCACAGCCCCCCACTTTGCAGAGTGTTTTTAATTTTGTTTTGTTTGTTACAGTCGGAGGGCGGGCAACTGTTTTTTTTTTCCACTTGGAAACTTTTTGCTTAACCGATTGTTTGCTTAACTGAGCTTTCACTTAAGTCAGTTCAACAAATAGCAATTTGCTAAATTAAGCATTCGATTAAATGATGTAGACCCACTAGTTCACTCTTCTCTACCTCCCACCTTTTATTCATTCTCTATTATTTATCATCATGCAGTCTCAACGTACGGATTGTATAATGA
>NC_056745.1:1500158498-1500183498 GCF_019279795.1 Protopterus annectens
TGCAAAATATCCAAACTAACATCCAAACCAAAAAGTAAAAAGGTCACAGATACAAACTGATTAGTCAACACTACAAGAAAAACCTAGTCAAGCTAGAGTTTTCACTATGTCATACCCTAAATCTCCTGTAATAGAGACCCATGGGATATATGCAAATGACCCCTTAAGGACATCAAGTGTTTCAGCTACATGGTTTCCGAATGTCCATGACTTTTTACCTTTTCTTTTTAAGTTTTTGTGGATGCATTCAGGCCATTAAAGCCAAACCCCACTAGCTGTGAACTTGTACAATATATATATATATATATATATATATATATATATATATATATATATATATATATATATATATATATATATATATATATATATATATGTGCAAACATACATACATACATACACACACACACACACACACACACACACACACACACACACACACACACACACACACACACACACAGACACACACACACATACACACACATATATATATATATATATATATATATATATATATATATATATATATATATATATGGGTCTACCTGATAACACCGACACGCGAAAACACCTCACATGCGCGACAAACCACAATCCCAACAATCAACAAACAAAACAAATACATACACACACACACACAACACACGTACACCAAAAACCTTACAAACCTACACTAAACCTTACATACACAACTATCTATGCACTAACCTTAACCCAAACCCTAACCCTAAGGTCCGCCACTATCACACACTCACGTAACCCGCGCCCTAACCCTAACTCACTTAACCCGCCCCTAACCCTACAGTCTGTCAGTATCGCACACTCACCTGACCTGCACCCTAATCCTAACTCACTTAATCCGCCCCTAACCCCACACTTACCTTAACATGTCGGTATTCACAGCATCTGGATTTTCAACTGTCGATCATCTCCGTTGTCGATTATCCGGTGTCGGTGTTCAAGTCGTCGGCGTTTTGCAGTTTTGGCATTATCAGGTAGACCTATAGATATATATATATATATATATATATATATATATATATATATATATATATATGTGTGTGTGTATGGGCATACATATAGTATATTTGCATGCAAAATATCACAAACACACACACACAAAGGAAAACAGGAAGACAAGGAACTTCACTTTAAGAATAAAGAAACTTAATGTGTATGAATCACTCCGACACACGAGTATGCTGCTCAGTATATATTAGGAAGGAAAAGGCATCTATATTCTTAATGCCTATGTTGATATACAGTGACATGTTTGGGTTTCCTATTCTATTGAACAGCAATGTGTTTGGGTTTCCTACTCTGTTGAACCAAGATGTTAGATATTTATCATACAAGCTGGGTAGATATGTATTAAAGATGCTCTCTTTAACAGAGCACTGAATTCTGTATAATAATATTGAATGAAAATATTTAAAATATTTGAAAAGAGTGCATGTAGGGGAAATTAATCTAAAAATTAGATTTAACATATCTTCAATATTGTTTTAGTTTACATATAAGGAAAAAAAATCAAATTTTTGCTTAATTTTCACAGTTTGTGGTAACCTATTTTAAAACGTGTGAGACGTGTGTGCCTCGGTTACTGAAGCTGATAGTTAATCAGGATATTATGTTTGGAAAAAATAAGAAGCAAACAGAAAAAAACTCCAGTGATGTTATTATGAAAAAAGCAAAATCCACTGAGTGTATGCAAAGTGGTAACTAATACAGGAAAATTAAGCTAAAACTGTGTATCAGGTTATAATTACGGAGGTAGTATAATTTGACAATGTGTGAATTATGTTGTGCGGGTATTTTATGCAATTAACAAGGAAGAGTATTATGAATAGCTGTGTGCTCAGTGAAGTCATCTTGTTTAAAATCTGGTAACCTTGACATAAATAAAAAGGTAATTAAGTTAAAAATACCAGTTTATTCTGCTGTACACATAGTCAAAATTCATCCAGTATGCTTTGCAATGTATATTTTATACTTTTGTATCTCTTGGGGTTCTGTATATTTGCTATAAGTGCTGGCCGGGCTTCATTTTCTAGATTGTTATTCTGTCAGATAAATGTAACTTGTTGCTGCCTCTTTAGCAATGAATATGTCACTGTAGCACACAAAATTAATGGCATTAGTTCACAGGCAGACAGCTGCATTAGGCAGTGACAATGAGTATGGTGAATATGCATACAACCCCAGATGTCAGTCTCAAACCAGCAGCATGTACCTTTAGAGGCTGCTAGTTGGTATCTCCTAGGTATTGCTGTGGAGGACCATGGCAATGCCTTATTCCATTGTCTTCCATCCACAGAAAGAGGCTACGTGGGCAAGCCCTCTGTCATTCATCGGTTCTCATAACTGGCATACCTACATCATCCATATAACTAATTAACACAGGTTATTGGTGGTACAGGTGGATACCATATTCTAAGAAGATGGCCTATGTGAAGACTGGTAGAGATGGGTGAAGGCTGCCAGCCTAGCCAGATAGAATTGTGCAGATAATTCTATTATTTTTAAATATGAATGTTGAACTTAAAACAATGTGGCAACATTGCCATCTGCTGTAAAGAAAACTAAGTCAAGCATTTCTTGTTGGTCCTTTAAAATTTAAATTACTTTATGTCTGTTCCTTTGAAGTTAGAATTTGGAGTCGATGAGTCTGGAGTAAGCATCCTGCCTATTGTTTTCAGGCTAAAGTTAATGACCAGAATTTACATGTGGAATGTCCTTTATTGCTCAAAGTGTAAAAGAATGTAAATGCAGTTTGACAGCCTGGGAGCACCAGGAAAGTGTAAAAATTTATGTAATATTTTATCAGATCTGCAGTTTCAATTTAAACCTTGAGAACCAGAGATTATTGAGCATTTTTGTCTGGACATCCAACTCAGCACTGCCTTATGCTCTCTTTATGTAAGTAGTATGTTAGAACTGTGTTTTCTCCTATAAGTAACTAAGAATTAGAAAAGTTTAGACTAACTGTTTTTCTGTGATGTCAGAACAGTACTACTGATTTATTTTAAATATTTCTGTGTGATCTCTGAACTTTTGACTAGCACTGTATAGTAGAAAGTATTGTCTTGTGGTTTTAATTATTTATTATTAAATATTTTAAAACCTTTTAACTATGGCTGCTTTGTGCAGAGATAAGGTAAGCTCTAGAGTACATTGCATATTTATAGAGTTTACTGTCCAGGCCACTCTATTAGCTTTAGCCCTGGGCTATGCTACCAATCGGATATTAATATTACACAGTAATAACTGGACACCCTTTTAGAGTAGCTGATAAGTATTAGCTGGGTGGTGGCAATAATTACTACTGTATAGTCTGGGTAAAAGAGGCACAGCTGGAGAACCTGTGCCAGCCTTCCCCAGAAGTGTCTGTGTGGTTGTGTAAACTCTTATTTCAAAGTGTGAGTGTGTCAGCTACTTGGGCAGGAACATGAAACACTGGTTGGACAGAGAGGGTGCTGGAGATTTTAGCTTGCCCAGCTAGGCTGAGATCTGGACCCTATAGCTGTGCCAGTGGGGAGTCTTACTGGAGACCTGTGGAGCAAGGGAACGACCAGCCCCTGACTGACTGTGATCTCTGTGTGCTCTTAAGGGAGATTGCAGTTTACTGTGTGTATTTGTTATCCTTTCCTCATATATGAGATGCCCTCTCTGGTGTTAGTGCTGAGGGTTGAGGCTCCTTGAGTGCTGTGCCAGGGCACGGGTGTCACATATTAATTGGTGGCAGTGGTTGGGATATCCTCACATATTAATTGTTTGTCAGTGGTGGCATATCCACACCATATATTAATTAGCTGGCAAATACTTATTGGCTTGTAGTGGTGTGGGTAGAGCGAATCCTGTAGCTTGTGTACAGTGAAATTTGAAGGTGTTTTTGTACTCTAAAACAGCCATGCAGTGAGTTCAGATCACAATCATTTTATTTTTTTTGTTAGCTTAGCTAGTCAGTGTGAACAGGCAGCATGTCAGCAGAGGAGTATGTAAAGCTGACAAGGAACCAGCTGGTGGAGATGTGCCAGGCTAGGGGACTGGTGCATGGAAACCTGACTAAGGCAGACCTGATTGCAGCCTCGGTTACAGCCGCATCAGAAAACAGCAACCAGGAGAACAATCAGACTGGCAGTGGCGATATCATTCCCTCGCAGAATGGACAGCTCAACCTTTCTGCAGTGGACTTAGACATCCAGCTGGAGCTAAAGAGACTTGAGTTGGAGGCCAGGCATTGGGAAGTAGAAGCAGTTGAGAGACTGAGGAGTCTACAGGCTGAGGAGAATGAGAAACTGCTACGTCCGCAAGCTGAGGAACAAGAAAAGCAGAGGCAGCATGAGAAGGAGATGCTGACTCTTCACCAGAGTCATGGAAGTAATGGGGAAGGGAGTAACTGGACTCTAGAAGCACAAAAGGTCAGTAAATTTATTCCGCAGTTTAAAGAGGTGGATAATTTTGATAGTTTTATTCATATGTTTGAGAGGGTATGTAAACAGTATGAAGTTGACCAAGGGCACTGGGTACGGTTCCTGACCCCCTTACTCCATGGTAAAGCTGTAACTGCATTAGCTAAAATGTCTGATGTTGCATGTTTTGATTATACTGCTGTAAAGAAATGTCTTTTAGAACTGTTTAAGCTAACACCTAAAATGTATAGGAAAAAGTTTCATGAGCAAAGACACAAAACAGATGAAAGTGTGTGTGAATATGTTGCTGAATCGAGCACTTATTTCCATAGGTGGGTGAGTGGATGTCAGGTCACCACTTTTGAAGGGCCGGCAGACCTTTTGGAGAGGGAACAAGCCCTTAGCACTTTGCCTGAGGACATGAGGATCTGGTTAGCTGATAGACAATGTGCTACTTCAGATGAGTTGGGAAAGAAGGGAGACCTATACCTGGCAAGCAGGGCAGCCATGCACAGGAAGGGGACCCCCAGTACTGCTCGTGGGTCTAAAGGAACCCATGGTGGGCAGCACAGACTGCCCCAACAGCATCTGCCAGTAGCAGGGGAAGCCACTAGTCCAAGTACACATCCAGGACCTAAGGTTAAATGTTTTGAATGCAACCAGTGGGGCCATGTGGCATACAGATGTCCACAGAGGCAAGGTGGGGAACCAAAGGTGAGGAAACCAGTAAGTGGGAAAGACAAAATGCCAATAGTAGGTTGTCTTGGGACAAAAAGGGTACCAAACTACCACCAGAGGCTATATCCTATTGTAGTGAATGACAAAGAGGCCACTGCACAGAGAGACTCAGCCTCTGATATATTCATTGTAAAGCCTGCAATAGTTACACAGGAGCACTACTTGCCTGGGCAGTCTACTCCAGTCAGGGCTTTAGGAGGGATCCCATTCCAGATATCTTTGGCTAGGGTTTACCTTGACTGGGAGGGTGGAAAAGGAAGCCAGCAAGTAGGTGTATTTGAGGATATACCTACAGATGTCCTGATGGGGAATGATTTTGATAGTGCAGTACCCTGTGCTTCTGCAGTTACACGCAGTCAGGCTTGGAGACATGCAGGTAAGTCTGTTACCCCGGGGGAGACCCAGACAAACTGCATGCTTGCAGACAGGACTGGTGAGGTGGTTACTTCATGGAGTGAGCTACGCTGTAGCAGTGAGACTGAGGGTGAGTCACAGCTGCTTATGGGTACTGATGTTCCCTTGGAGAGAGTGACTGCAAAGGTAGGGGTGAGTAGTAGTACCCAGGCTGAAAGTGAGGCACCACTGTCAGAGGATGCCAGACTTCCTGTGGAAGGGGAGCTGGGAAGGGTTACAAAGAGAGAGTTGAGAGACGCTCAGCTCTCTGACCCTACATTGCAAGGTCTGAGGCAGGTAGCTAGGGAGGCACCTGATTCTCAAGGAAAGGGGGAATCTGTATACTGGTACAAAGGGTTACTATACAGAGAGTGGACCCCTGAGGGAGGGCTGAAAGATGAGAGAGTACAGCAGTTGGTAGTGCCTCGAGCCTACCATCTGGCGCTTCTAGCCATACCTGTGATATTCCCTTTGCAGGTCATATGGACATAAAACATACAAAGAGGTGTATTATGCAGAACATCTATTGGCCTGGAATTTCCAGAGATGTAACAGGGTACTGCAGGACCTGTGAGCAGTGCCAAAAGGCATTCAAGGCAGGAGACAAGGTGAGAGCTCCTTTGATCCTATGCCTGTGATTGAGGAGCCATTTCAGAGTGTAGCTATGGATATTGTGGGTCCTCTGAGTACCCCAAGTTCCACAGGCAAAAAGTATATCCTAGTGGTAGTGGATTATGCTACACGATACCCTGAGGCAGTGGCTTTGTCCTCCATTGAGGCAGAGAAGGTGGCAAATGCTTTCTTAGAGATTTTCAGCAGGGTAGGTTTCCCAAAAGAAATAATGACTGACAGAGGTGCCAATTTCATGTCAGACCTGCTGGCTTGTCTGTGGAAGTCCAGTGGGGTGAAGCACATGAAGACCACCCCCACCACCCCCAGACTAATAGTCTTATTGAGAGGTTAAACTCTACAATCAAGTCCATGCTGCGGGCATTTGCAGATCAGTTTAAGAGAGAGTGGGACAAATATTTACCCCATCTGTTGTTTGCTTACAGAGAGGCTCCCCAGGAATCCACAGGTTTGTCACCCTTTGAGTTGCTGTATGGGCATTGGGTGAGGGGACCTCTAGATTTAATTTGAGATGAGTGGGAAGGTGAGTATGAGTCTCACAAGGAGTCTTTTGTGGCATACATCCTAAACCTCAGGACAAGGCTCACAGAACTTATGGGCTTGGCCCAGGAGAACCTGGCAGAAGCCCAACAACAGAAAAAGGTGTGTGACAGGAATGCTTGAGTTAGAGAGTATGCTTTGGGGAAGCAGGTAATGGTTTTCATTCCTGTCAGACACAATGAGCTGCAAGCAGCTTGGGAGGGGCCCTACAAGGTGGTAAGAAAGGTAAGCAATGTTAACTACATGGTAGAACTGCTAGGCAGATGGCAGAGGCACAACTTGTACCATGTTAACATGATGAAACCTTACCATGATAGAGAGGCCCTTGTGCTGAGCATTTTCAGTGGATTGCAGGAGGAGTCCTAGGGAGATCTGGGGACTGATCTCCTCAGTGAGGCTCGGGCTGACACCTCAGTGGAAGGGGTAGCAATGTCCCAGCAGCTATCTCCTATCCCGGTTAGAGAAATCCGAGCAGTGTTGCAGGAATTTGGTAACATGTTTACTGGGAAACCAGGGTGCACCCACCTAGTGCAGCACCAGATGGATACAGGACCCCAAAGACCTATTAGGCAGGCCCCTTATAGGCTGCCTGAGAGAGTCAGACAGACCCTAAGGGAGGGGATACAGGAGATGTTGGAACTAGAGGTGATTCAAGAGTCCAACAGTCCCTGGACCTCCCCAGTGATGCTGGTTCCAAAGAAGGATGGCAGCACTAGGTTCTGTGTGGACTACAGGAAATTAAATAGTCACACAGAGTCAGATGCTTACCCCATGCCTAGGACAGATGCGGGCCTAGAGCAGCTGGGTGGGGCTAAGTATCTTACAACCATTGATCTTACCAAGGGTTACTGGCAGGTGCCCTTGACTCCCAGTGCTAGAGAGAAGTCAGCTTTTCTGACTCCTTTTGGCTTGTATGAGTTCACAAAGATGCCCTTTGGGATGAAGAATGCCCCAGCTTCTTTCCAGAGGCTGGTAGATAATATCCAAGCAGGAGCAGGAGGGTTTGCTCTTGCTTACCTGGATGATATTGACAACTACAGCCATTCTTGGCCAGAGCCCCTTCATCATGTCAGGGAGGTGCTGGGCAGACTACAGAGGGCAGGGTTGACCATTAAGCCAAGCAAATGTCAGGTGGGTATGGTGGAGGTCTCCTACCTAGGACATAGTGTGGGGAGTGGTAAGGTAAGGCCAAAACCTGCCAAAGTGGAAACTATTCAGGCATGGCCTGCACCTGTTACTAAAAAACAGGTGAGGGCATTTTTAGGGACAGCAGGGTACTACAGAAAGTTCATCCCAAGTTATAGTACCATAGCTGCTCCCCTCACAGACTTGACAAGGAAGAACAGGCCAGATAAGGTAGTGTGGACCCCAGCATGTGAGCAGGTATTCCAGAAGATTAAAGAAGCTTTGGGAGGACACCCTGTGTTAGCCAGTCCAGATTACAGCAAAGAATTTGTTGTGGAAGTGGATGCTTCAAACCATGGGGTGGGGGCTGTACTTAGCCAGATTTCTTCAAAGGGGGAAGAGCACCCAGTGGTTTATCTCAGTCATAGGCTCCAACCCAGGGAGGAATGCTATGCAGCTGTAGAAAAGGAATGTCTAGCCATAGTGTGGGTACTACCGAAACTTCAGCCTTATCTGTAATGAAGAAAATTCACTGTTATGACAGATCACAACCCTCTAATATGGTTAAACAGAGCCAGTTAGCAAAATGCCAAGTTGCTAAGATGGAGCCTGAGGTTGCAAGTGTATGATATGTCAGTGTAGCACCGCAGTGGTAGTGGCAATGCCAGTGCAGATGGGCTCAAGACAGGGAATGGGGTAGGTATACACAGATAGACCTAACCCTCTCAAGTGACGTTTGTCAAGGGTCACTTGGAAAACTAGCTTGAGTTCTCCGGGCGGGGGGAGAAATGTGAAGACTGGCAGAGATGGGTGAAGGCTGCCAGCCTAGCCAGATAGAATTGTGCAGATAATTCTATTATTTGTAAATATGAATGTTGAACTTAAAGCAATGTGGCAACATTGCCATCTGCTGTAAAGAAAACTAAGTCAAGCATTTCTTGTTGGTCCTTTGAAATTAAAATTACTTTATGTCTGTTTCTTTGAAGTTAGAATTTGGAGTCAATGAGTCTGGAGTAAGTATCTTGTCTATTGTTTTCAGGCTAAAGTTAATGACCGGAAACCAGAATTTACATGTGGAATGTCCTTTATTGCTCAAAGTGTAAAAGAATGTAAATGCAGTTTGTCAGCCTGGGAACACCAGGAAAGTGTAAGAAATTATGTAATGTTTTATCAGAACTGCAGTTTCAATTTAAACAGTGAGAACCAGAGATTATTAAGCATTTTTGTCTGGACGTCCAACTCAGCACTGCCTTATGCTCTCTTTATGTAAGTAGTATGTTAGAACTGTGTTTTCTCCTATAAGTAGCTAGGAATTAGAAAAGTTCAGACTAACTGTTTTTCCTGTGATTTCAGAACTGTACTACTGAATTATTTTAAGTATTTCTGTGTGATCTCTGAACTTTTGACTAGCACTGTATAGTAGAAAGTATTGTCTTGTGGTTTTAATTATTTATTATTAAATATTTTAAAACCTTTTAACTGTGGCTGGTTTGTGTATTGATAACTTAAGCTCTAGACTACATTGCATATTTATAGAGTTTACTGTTCAGGCAACTCTAATAGTTGTAGCCCTGGGCTATACTACCAATCAGATATTAATATTGCATAGTAATAATTGGACACCCTTTTAAGGGCCTTTGAGTAGCTGATAAGTATTAGCTGGGTGGTGGCAGTAATTACTACCATATAGTCTGGGTAAAAGGGGCACAGCTGAAGAGCCTGTGCCAGCCTTCCCCAGAAGTGTCTGTGTGGTTATATAAACTCTTATCTCAAAGTGTGTGTGTGTGTGTCAGCTACTTGAGCAGGGACACAAAGCACTGGTTGGACAGAGAGGGTGCTGGAGATTTTAGCTTGCTCAGCTAGGCTGAGATGTGGACCCTATAGCTGTGCCAGTGGGGAGTCTTATTGGAGAACTGGGGAGCAAAGGAGTGACCAGCCTTGGACTGACTGTGATCTCTGTGTGCTCTTAAGGGAAATTGCAGTTTACTGTGTGTATTTGTTATCCTTTCCTCATATATGAGATGCCATCTCTGGTGTTAGTGGTGAGGATTGAGGCTCCTTGATTGCTGGGCCAGGGCACGGGCATCACAGCCTAAATTATTATTTATTGAAAATCATTTTCAGAAACTGCATGTAGTGAAGAGACACATTTTTCAGGAAAGTAGCAATTCTTTATAATACGACCACATCTATTACCTCAGTTTTCTCTTACAATCTGGCTAAGTTGATATAAATGAGACCCTGAATATATGTCACCATCTAGAAGGGTTACATGTTCTTTGGAAGTTATTCATCTTCTGTCAGATGTTAAAACAGCTGAAGTATCATGTAAAGCAGCCATCATAGTTGAATCATTTTAAAAGTGGCACATTCTGATGACATGTAGCTGCACAATGTCATAATAGAGTTCACCCTTATGGCTGCACAATGTCATTATAGTGGTCACCATTGTGACAGTTCTGCACTGGATCAGTAATCAAGGAGCCTCAATCCTCACAACTAGCACCAGTGAAGGAGGTACACATTGGGAGGATGACAAGTACACACATGTGAAGTACAATTTCTCTTAAGAGCGCACAGAGATCACGGTCAGTCTGGGGCTAGTTTCTCTCTCTTTCTCTAGATCCCCAGTAAGACTTCCCACTGGCACAGCTATAGAGTTAAGATCTCAGCCAAGTGGCCAAGCTAAGGCCTCCAGTACCCTCTGTGTCCAACCAGTGCTTTGTGTCCCTGCCCAAATATCTGACACATACACACTTTGAGATTTGATTGAGGTTTAGGACATCTGCCACAACAGACTCCTTGTGAGATTCACACTCACCTTCCCATTCATCTTGAATCAAATCTAGAGGCCCCCTCATTCTATGCCCATACAACAACTCAAAGGGTGAAAAACTTGTGGATTCCCAGGTAACCTCTCTGTAAGCTAACAACAAATGAAGCAAATATTTGTCCCACTCCGTCTTGAACTGGTCCACAAATACCTGTAGCATGGACTTGAATGTAGAGTTTAACCTCTCAACAAAACCATTAGTCTGGGGATGGTAGCGGGTGGTCTTTAGGTGCTTCACCCCACAGTACTTCCACAGGCAAGCCAGAAGGTCTGACATGAAACTGGCACCTCTCTCAGTCAGTATTTTTCTTGGGAAACCTACCCTGCTGAAAATCTCTAACAGAGCATTTGCCACCTTTTCTGCCTCAATGGAGGACAGAGCCACTGTCTCAGGATATCTGGTAGCAAATCTACTACCACTAGGATATACTTTTTCCCTGTGGAACTTGGGGTACTCAGTGGCCCCACAATATCCATAGCTATCCTCTGAAATGGCTCCTCAATCACAGACAAAAGCATCAAAGGAGCTTTTACTTTGTTCTCCTGCCTTGTCTACCTTTTGGCACTGCTCACATGTCCTGCAGTAACCCTGTTACATCCCTGGAAATCCCAGACCAATAAAAGTTCTGCACAATACAGCTCTTTGTACATTTTATGCCCATATGACCTGCAAAGGGAATATCATGGGTTATGGCTAGAAGTGCCAGACAGTAGGCTCTAGGCACTACCAACTGCTGTATTCTCTGACCCTCAAGCCCTCCCTCAGGGGTCCACTCTCTATAGAGTAATCCTTTGTCCAAGTATACAGATTCTCCTTTCCCTTGAGAATCAGGTGCCTCACTAGCTACCTCTCTCAGGCCTTGTAATGTAGGGTATGAGAGCTGAGCCTTCCTCACCTCTCTCTTTGTAACCCTTCCCAGCTCCCCTTCCACAGGAAGTCTGGCATCCTCTAACAGTGATGCCTCATTGTCAGCCTGGGTACTACTACTCACCTCTACCGTTGCAGTCACTCTGTCCAAGGGAACATCAGTACCCACAAGCAACTGTGGCTCACCTTCAGTCTCACTGCTACAGGGTAGCTCCCTCTCTGAAGTAACCACCACACTAGTCCTGGCTGCAAGTGTGCGGTCTGTCTCGGTCTCCCCTAGGCTACCAGAACCACATGCTCTTTCTAGTATAGGTTGCATGAACTTTAGCTTCAGGGACTGAGAGTGATAGAAACAAAAGTTTCCTTTTTTTCACTTTTGACCTACAGGTGCAGTTTCACTATACATTTTCCAGGACTGGATAGCTGTAGATGGGAAAGAGGAAGATTTTTCTCTTTCCACAGCATCTGCATCTGGTTATGTGGTTGAGCAACAATGAAGTTAAATAACTGTCTTTGTGCATGTGTGTGTGCATGTGTGTGTGTGTGTGTGTGTGTGTGTGTGTGTGTGTGTGTGTGTGTGTGTGTGTGTGTGTGTGTGTGAGAGAGATAGACAGATGAAGCTCCACCCACATAGGAAGTGCAAAAATGCTTAATTCATCATTTGTGGAAAATAATTTTGCTATCATATCAGTACTTTTATGTTGATATTAGTGAACTCAGTGTATAGCTGTCTTGTACTGGCCCTAAGGATGAGAAAAAAAATGTGAAATTAAAAAGGCTGTCTTAATTCTTATGATTTGTGTAGTGTAGCTATTAAGCTGCCATTGTACACAGTGAAACCTTTGGTATGACCTAGTGACAGCTGTGACAAAGCAATATGACTTATTTATTTAACATTTGTTTACCAGGATGGTCCATCTGGACAACAGTGTCCATTTTCAGTGGAGGCTGGAGGAGAAAAGCTCCAGCAAAGTACATTTTTACTAATACTTGTCTAGTACAACAAAGAAAAAGTTTACTATACAGTTTATATGTGTCTACTTACAGGCTAGCAGAGATCAGTAAAGCAATTTATATACATAGAAGATTAATCAACAAAAATATATACATGAGAGATGAGATTAACACATAAAGTACAAATACAGTGCAGCCTCTGCAGTATATTTAGAATGTCATCTGACAGAATACAATTTACAACTGTGAGGAAAACAACGGGATATAGGTAAGGGAGGAGGAGGTTACAGGAGTCATAGAGTGGATAGAAGTGTAGTTAGAGGTTATATCTGAGTGAGGAAGACAAGGGGATATAGGTAAGGGAGGAGGAGGTTACAGGAGTTATAGAGTCAGTAGAAGTGTAGTTAGACGTTATATCTGAGTGAGGAAGACAAGGGGATATATGTAAGGGAAGAGGAGGTTACAGGAGTTATAGAGTAGATAGAAGTGTAGTTAGAGGTTATATCTGAGTGAGGAAGACAAGGGGATATAGGTAAGGGAGGAGGATGTTACAGGACTCACAGAGTGAATCGAAGTGTAGTTAGAGGTTATTTTCTGAAGAAGTCTGTTCATTAAAGACGAAACCTAGGTAAAATTGTCGTTTAGTTTTTGTGTTGGTGCAACCTTCGGTTCCAGAAATCCGGGTCTTGGCCAGTGGTTCTCTGTTTGTTCATTGTTTAGTTAGAGGTTATATCTGAATGAGGAAGACAAGGGGATATAGGTAAGGGAGGAGGAGGTTATAGGAATTATAGAGTGGACAGAAATGTAGTTAGAGGTTATATCTCAGTGAGGAAGACAAGGGGATATAGGTAAGGGAGGAGGAGGTTACAGGAGTTATAGAGTGGATAGAAGTGTAGTTAGACGTTATATCTGAGTGAGGAAGACAAGGGGCTATAGGTAAGGGAGGAGGAGGAGGAGGTTACAGGAGTTAACAAGTGGATAGAAGTGTAGTTAGAGGGTATATCTGAGTGAGAAAGACAAGGAGATATAGGTAAGGGAGGTGGTTATAGGAGTTATAGAGTGGTTAGAAGTGTAGTTAGAGGTTATATCTGAGTGAGGAAGACAAGGGGATATAGGTAAGGGAGGAGGAGGTTACAGGAGTTGCAGTGTGGATAGAAGTGTAGTTAGAGGTTATATCTGAGTGAGGAAGACAAGGGGATATAGGTAAGGGAGGAGGAGGTTACAGGAGGTATAGTATGGATAGGAGTGTAGTTAGAGGTTATATCTGAGTGAGGAAGGGGATATAGGTAAGGGAGGAGGAGGAGGTTACAGGAGTTATAGAGTGGATAGAAGTGTAGTTAGAGGTTATATCGGTGTGAGGAAGACAAGGGGATATATGTAAGGGAGTAGGAGGTAACAAGGGTTATAGAGTGAATAGATGTGTAGTTAATGGTTATATCTAAGTGAGGAAGGGGATATAGGTAAGGGAGGAGGAGGGTATAGGAGTTATAGAGTGGAAAGAAGTGTAGTTAGAGGTTATATCGGCGTGAGGAAGACAAGGGGATATAGGTAAGGGAGTAGGAGGTTACAAGGGTTATAGAGTAGATAGAAGTGTAGTTAATGGTTATATCTAAGTGAGGAAGGGGATATAGGTAAGGGAGGAGGGGGGTACAGGAGTTATAGAGTGGATAGAAGTGTAGATAGAGGTTATATCTGAGTGAGGGAAGGTTATGTAGGGGAAGAGAAGGGGATATATGTAAGGGGGGAGGAGGAGGTTACAGAAGTTATAGAGTGGATAGAAGTGTAGTTAGAGGTTATATCTGAGTGAGGAAGGGGATACAGTTAAGGGGGAAGTAGGTTACAGGGGTTATAGAGTGGATAGAAGTGTAGTTAGTGGTTATATCTCAGTGAGGAAGACAAGGGGCTATAGGTAAGGGAGGAGGAGGTTACAGGATTTATAGAGTGGATAGAAGTGTAGTTAGAGGTTATATCTGCGGGAGGAAGACAAGGGAATATAGGTAAGGGAGGAGGTTACAGGAATTATAGAGTGGATAGAAGTGTAGTTAGAGGTTATATCTGAGTGAGGAAGGGGATATAGGTAAGGGAGGAGGAGGGTACAGGAGTTATAGAGTGGATAGAAGTGTAGTTAGAGGTTATATCTGAGTGAGGGAAGGTTATCTAGGGGAAGAGAAGGGGATATAGGTAAGGGAGGAGGAGGTTACAGGAGTTATAGGGTGGATAGAAGTGTAGTTAGAGGTTATATCTGAGTGAGGAAGGGGATACAGGTAAGGGAGGAGGAGGTTATAGAGTGGATAGAAGTGTAGTTAGAGGTTACAGCTCAGTGAGGAAGACAAGGGGCTATAGGCAAGGGAGGAGGAGGTTACAGGAGTTATAGAGTGGATAGAAGTGTAGTTAGAGGTTATATCTGCGTGACGAAGACAAGGGGATATAGGTAAGGGAGGAGGAGGTTACAGGAGTTACAAAGTGGATAAAAGTGTAGTTAGGGGTTATATCTGAGTGAGGAAGACAAGGGGATATAGGTAAGGGAGGAGGAGGAGGTTACAGGATTTATAGAGTGACTAGAAGTGTAGTTAGAGGTTATATCTGCGTGATGAAGACAAGGGGATATAGGTAAGGGAGGAGGAGGTTACAGGAGTTACAGAGTGGATAAAAGTGTAGTTAGAGGTTATATCTGAGTGAGGAAGACAAGGGGCTATAGGTAAGGGAGGAGGAGGTTACAGGAGTTATAGAGTGGATAGAAGTTTAGTTAGAGGTCATATCTGAGGGAGGAAGGGGATATAGGTAAGGGCGGAGGAGGGTACAGGAGTTATAGAGTGGATTGAAGTGTAGTTAGACATTATATCTGAGTGAGGAAGACAAGGGGATATAGGTAACGGAAGAGGAGGTTACAGGAGTTATAGACTGGAAAGAAGTGTAGTTAGAGGTTATATCTGCGTGAGGAAGACAAGGTGATATAGGTAAGGGAGGAGGAGGGTACAGGAGTTATAGAGTGGATAGAAGTGTAGTTGGGGGTTATATCTGAGTGAGGAAGGGGATATAGGTAAGGGCAGAGGAGGGTACAGGAGTTATAGAGTGGATAGAAGTGTAGTTAGAGGTTATATCTGAGTGAGGAAGACAAGACGATATAGGTAAGGGAGCAGGAGGGTACAGGAGTTATAGAGAATAAATAGAAGTGTAGTTAGAGGTTATATCTGCGTGAGGAAGACAACGGGATATAGGTAATGGAAGAGGAAGTTACAGGAGTTATAGAGTGGAAAGAAGTTTAGTTAGAGGTTATATCTGTGTGAGGAAGACAAAGGGATATAGGTAAAGGAGGAGGAGGTTACAGGACGTATAGTGTGGATAGAATTGTAGGTAGAGGTTATATCTGAGTGGGGAAGGGGATATAGGCAAGGGAGGAGGAGGTTACAGGAGTTATAGAGTGGATAGAAGTGTAGTTAGAGGTTATATCTCAGTGAGGAAGACAAGGGGATATAGGTAAAGGGGGAGGAGGTTACAGGAGGTATAGTGTGGATAGAAATGTACGTAGAGGTTATATCTGAGTGGGGAAGGGGATATAGGCAAGGGAGGAGGAGGTTACAGGAGTTATAGAGTGGATAGAAGTATAGTTAGAGGTTATATATGAGTGAGGAAGACAAGGGGCTATAGGTAAGGGAGGAGGAGGTTACAGGAGTTATAGAGTGGATAGAAGTGTAGTTATAGCTTATATCTAGTGAGGACGACAAGGGGATATAGGTAACGGAAGAGGAGGTTACAGGAGTTATAGAGTGGAAAGAAGTGTAGTTAGAGGTTATATCTGAGTGAGGAAGACAAGGTGATATAGGTAAGGGAGGAGGAGGGTACAGGAGTTATAGAGTGGATAGAAGTGTAGTTAGAGGTTATATCTGAGTGAGGAAGACAAGGTGATATAGGTTAGGGAGGAGGAGGTTACAGGAGTTATAGAGTGGATAGAAGTGTAGTTAGAGGTTATATCTGAGTGAGGAAGACAAGGGGTTATAGGTAAGGGACGAGGAGATTACAGGAGTTATAGAGTGGATAGAAGTGTAGTTAGAGGTTATATCTGAGTGAGGAAGACAAGGGAATACAGGTAAGGGAGGAGGAGGATACAGGAGTTATAGAGTGAATAGAAGTGTAGTTAGAGGTTATATCTGAGTGAGGAAGACAAGGGGATATAGGTAAGGGAGTTGGAGGATACAGGAGTTATAGAGTGAATAGAAGTGTAGTTAGAGGTTATATCTGAGTGAGGAAGACAAGGGGATATAGGTAAGGGAGAAAAAGGTTACAGGAGTTATAGAGGGTATAGAAGTGTAGTTAGAGGTTATATCTGAGTGAGGAATACAAGGGGATATAGGTAAAGGAGGAGGAGGGTACAGGAGTTATAGAGTGGACAGAAGTGTAGTTAGAGGTTATATATGAGTGAGGAAGACAAGGCGTTATAGGCAAGGGAGGAGGAGGTTACAGGAGTTATACAGTGGATAGAAGTGATGATAATTGGTATAGGCCTTTTCTGAATTTGCACATGAAGTACCATAATTTATTCTCGTGTGGCAGATGGATCTTCATCGAAATTAACTGCATTGCTTAAGGAGAGTAACCAGCCCATCAAAAAGTGTTGATCTGAGTTTTAGTAATTCAAACTGGCCTCATGGACAAAGCTAATGAACCCATCATCTAGCCATATCTGAGGACATCAATTCAAGTTTTAAGTTGATCGTCTCCCCAAGAAAACAAAAGTTAATGAAGTGGGGGTGTTGATATTTTAAATTAATTTAAACACAAAGTCATAGTCAGATAGGGAAAGTAGAAATATTAACACAGGGATTGGAATTTAATATGTCAGTTTTAATGATATTATTTTTATGTGTTATCTGTCTTTATTACTAAGGAGGCATAATGTTTCTGTGATTTTAGAATTTTCCACGTGTGTTATGATATCATCCACATGTGGTTGGTGGTAATAGTAGGTTAATTCACATAGCTATTCTCATAAAACCAGTATTTCTATAACTGAAAAAGAACAAAAAAGATAGTGACAGTTAAAATAAGTCAGGGAAGCATATATTAGCTGAACTGGTCTGAACTATAGAAGAAGTAGAATTTGCCGTATTACTGTGAAATGAGTCGTTACTCCCCGGTTAAGGATTCACAACTTTTATTAGCTATATAATGTGCTTATGCCGATTGAGTTAATTGGCAGCAGTGTTATTAGTTTTATCTTTGCAGCTGCTTTCTTTTAAGGGATATCAAGTAGTTTTTGTTTTTCTCTTTCACATTTTACAAGATGCTGCCAGCTGTGAGATGAAATTAAGATTCTGTGGAATTTCATATGATCCCTATCAAAGCACTAAATTCACTAATGACTGATGCGGGTGCATTCACTGCGTGCTGGTTTAGGATCTAATACAACTGACATCTTCCATGTTATTTTACTTTTTTCACTGAGAAATGCGCAGATTAAATACTAGAAGATGGGGGGGGGGGCAGCTGCTATTGTACATAAAGAATGAGAAAAGACCTTGAATAGGTGTATACATATAACTGCAGAAGTTTTTCTTCACTCCCCACCTGTAGGTTGCTGGCATATATCATTTCCCCAGTGAAGGCATTATTTTTACTCTGCCCGCCTGCATACACGAGCACCCCAGCACTACCAGGTTATACCTCATATCATGCTTTTCGGCCCCAAAACCCGAACCGAACCACAAAAGGAGGGGGAGTTTCCATATTTATCAAGGATATCCACACCTCCAGGTTAGTGGCATTGCATGAAGTATCGGAGATCATCCATGTGCAACTAACAGTGTGCAAGACTGCTTTTCAGTTTATAGCATCCTACAGACCACCCTCTCAAAGTCAGGAATCCCACTCGGCTTTCCTGAAAACATTGGAGAACATGAAGATCTCTCCGAACACCATTATATTGGGTGACTTCAACTACCCAAACATAGACTGGGAGCACTACTCAAGCCCCAGCACCTTAGCCCAAAGGTTCCTGGAAATTATAAACTCAAATGCTATGGAACAACTAGTCACCACTCCCACAAGAGGGGATAACATACTAGACCTGATCATTACCAACATGGGTAATCTATGCTCCATACCAGAAGTATATCCCTCATTGGTAAGATCAGACCATAAATTAATTTCACTGGATATCCACATCCCGACCCCACCCCCAACCCAGAAAACCACAGTGAAAAACTTTTCAAAAGCGAACTTCTCACTTCTCAAAACCGAAGTGGAATCCTTCAAGGCCCCAGGGCCAGTGGAAACTACGGCCCAAACTGCAGAATACTATATAAATGCATTCTACGGACATCTCCAGGTATACATGGATCATGCTATCCCAAACAAAACCAAGACCCAGTCATCCAAAGGCAGGCGTCCAGTCTGGTGGACCCCAGCCATAAATAAACTGTACAATAGAAGGAGGAAGCTACTACATGATAGAGCAAAATCCCTAATAGGGAAGGCAGCTCTGATCAGTACTAGCAAAGAATTACGATCCCTCATAAAATCCCCCAAGGCCAGCTTCGAGAGAAAATTTGCACAGGACACTAAAGACAATCATAAGGCTTTTTTCAGTTATGTTAGGAACTTGGGATGCAACTCCCAGACTTGTTCTGAGTTGATTCTAAACGACAAAAAATACACTGAACCCACAGACATCGCCAATATCCTGGCAGATAGGTTCAGTGCAAACTTCTCCACCCCCTCCCCCCAAAAGAGCAAGTATCTATCCCCGCAGAGGGCTGCCTCCCAAACATCTCTGATGCTCAGGTGAAGGCTGCCCTCTCCAAAGAAAAAAACACTGCTTCCATGGGACCAGATGGCATCCCGGGTTGCGTCCTACATGAACTCCAAGAAGAACTAACCCCTCAAATAAAAAAGCTGTGCAATCTCAGCCTCACTACAGGATATGTGCCCACAGAATGGCATACAGCAACAGTGGTCCCACTCCACAAAGGTGGAGCCTCTACGGACCCTGCAAACTATCAGCCCATAAGCCTGACTAGCCTAGTCTGCAAGGCTATGGAGAGGATCATCATGGAGCTCATAAACAAAGACATTGGGGACCTACAGACACTAGATCCTACCCAATTCGGCTTTGTCAAGGGCAGATCCTGCCTTTTGAACCTGGTCGACTTCTTTGAAACAGTCACCAAAGCCATAGATGAAGGGAAGGTAGTCCACACAGCCTATCTGGACCTAGCAAAGGCATTTGACACAATACCCCACTCGGGCATCATAGATAAGCTATCCTGCTTAAATATAAACCCCTATGTCACAAGATGGGTCACAAACTGGCTCAAAGACAGAACCCACAGAGTGAGAGTTTCTGGAGCCATGTCAGACTCGAAACCGGTCACAAGTGGCATCCCACAAGGTTCTGTCCTGGGACCGCTCTTGTTCGGTATATACTTTTCCGAGGTACAGGCCAACATGGGTGGACTATGGCTCACCAAGTTTGCAGATGAATGCAAACTGGGCACCATAATCAACTCTCCAGCTGACACAAACATCCTTCAAAAAGGTCTCACAGAGACGGATAACTGGTGCCATAGCCATGGTCTAAAGCTAAATGCCAAAAAGTGTATAGTCATACCCTTTGGCAAAAACAATGTGCTCACAAATTACCACATAGGTGGTAACCCATTAACTACAGAGAAAGCAATTAGGGATCTGGGGTCCCAAGTTGATAGCAATCTCTCCTTTGACAACCACATTGCCAAAGTGGTTAGAAAGACCTTCTACATAGCCCACCTCATCATGAAAGGATTCACATCTAGATCAAGAGAGGTAATCGTGCCCCTTTATTCATCCCTCATCAGGCCTATCATAGAATATAATGCCCCTTTTGGGATATACCTTACCCGACACCTGCAGCAATTAGAAAGACCCCACAAGTACCTCACCAAGAGGATCAAGGGACTCAAGCAGATGCCATATGCTGCTCGGTTAAAAAAACTCCAGCTCTACTCAGTTGCATACCGCCTACTTCGAGGCGATCTATGCCTGACATATAAAGCTATGTCCAATCCAGAATTAATGGACATGCTCCACCTCAGTAAATCTAAATCCCTTAGAGCCACATGCTCGAGGGACTTGAACCTCAGCACAGAAATAAATAGAACTTGCTGGAGGGACAGATTCATAGCCCAGAGGCTCCCTTCGCTCTGGAATAGAATTCCAATTCATGTTAGGCAGAGCACCTCATTGAATCTCTTCAAGAAGAATCTTGACGAGTGGATGGGGGATCGTAGGTTTGTCCCGGAGATTACTTCCGTGTCACTATTAGACAGAGGCACAGTAAACTAAACCTTAAAAAGGGCACAGTATACTGCCTTTTGAACCTGGTCGACTCAAATCAAGGGGTGGCGTAAGCCAAACAAAATCGGGCTAGGCTTGTAATTGCCCCAGGGCAGATAGCCTAGTATGAACCTATGAACCTATGAACCTATAACCCCAAGACTGTCAAAAAGAAATGTTCAGAAAATCTCAGTCACCCATAACTGAGATCATTAGCCTGTAACCTTCATTATGAGAAAATATGTTCTGTAGACTCTTTCATCTTTAGGTAACGATAAACGTCCTGGTAGAGATTTATTTAGGATCCAGTGTTATATTACCCTTAGGAAGGAATCAACACCTTTCTTTTCAGCAACTCCAATTATTACCACTATAAAAATGTCTTTGCAACATCCTTTTTTTATTTTTAATTACTCAACTGTCCAAAGGACAGCAATGCTGATGATTAAATTATGAAATGTGGTTCACTTTCAGTTTCATGGTAAAATCTTGCCCGGAATTGTACTTGACAAAGAAATAAGGGTTTTAAATGGTTTGTTGATGATAACAGGTACATGTATGGGGGGGGGGGGTGTGAGGGGGGGTCCACACATACGCACACACATAATGTGCATACATACTTACACATACATAGACACATCTGTGTGTGTGTGTATGTGTGTATGTATATATATATATATATATATATATATATATATATATATATATATATATATCTAATATCTATATGTGTGTGTGTGTGTGTGTATATATATATATATATATATATATATATATATGTGTGTGTGTGTGTGTGTGTGTGTGTGTGTGTGTATATATATGTGTGTGTGTGTGTGTGTGTGTGTGTATATATATATATATATATATATATATATATATATTTATATATCTATCTATCTAAATATATATATATATATATATATATATATATATATATATATATATATAGGTTCATAGGTTCATAGGTGTGTACTAGGCTAATGACCCTGGGGCCTTTACAAGCCTAGCCCATAGGATTACCCTGGCATTGTGCCACCTGACCTTAGTTCCCAGTGCCTCTGTTGAGTAGAGCCACTTAAGTGATCTCTGGGGTGAATTTTTTATTTCCCATCCACTCATCAAGATTTCTCTTGAAGAGGGCCAGTGAGAAGAGCTGTTTGACATGTATAGGAAGTCTGTTCCATAGCATGGGCAGTCTCTGGATTATGAACCTGTCCCTCCAGCATGTTCTGTTGATTGTGGTAATGAGGTTGAGGTCTCTGGAGCATGTGGTGTTGAGGGACTGGGGTTTCTTTAGTTGTAGCATTTCTAACAGAGCTGAGTCAGACATGGCTTTGTAAGTCAAGCAGAGATCGTCTCTAAGTAGGTGATATGAGACAAAGAATAGTTGGAGTTTTTTGAGTCCGTCCATACAGGACAAGTGTTTTAGGCATAGGATCCTCTTTGTGAGGTACTTTTGTGGCCTCTCCAGTTGTTGCAGGTGTGTAGTGAGGGACATGCCAAATGGGGCATTGTACTAGATGATTGGCCTAATGAGGGAAGAATAGAGGGAGACAATGTCCACTTTCTTCCTGGATGCAAAACCCTTAGTAATGAAATGTGCCACATAGATGGACTTTCTGACCACAGTGGCAATGTGGTGGTCATAAGAGAGATTGCTGTCAACCTGAGTTCACAGATCTCTTATAAATGCCTTCTGTATTCAGTAGACTACCATCAATGTGATAATTCATGGGAACTGAGTTTTTCCCAAATGGGATGATGACACATTTTTTGGCATTGAGCTTAAGGCCATGGTTCTGACACTAGTCGCTGGTCTCAGTTATGCCTTTCTGTAGGATATCAACATCACTTGGGGAGTTAATAATAGCTCCCAACTTGCAATCATCTGCGAACTTTGTCAGCCAGTGTCCCTTCGTGTTGACCTGGACTTTAGAGAAGTAGATACCAAACAGTAAAGGACCCAGGACCTAACCCTGTGGGACTCTACTCGTGACTGGTCAGCAGTCTGACTTGGAGTCAGCTACTTTCACACTGTGGGTGCTATCTGTGAGCCAGTTTGCCACCTACCTAGTGATATAGGGGTTGATGCCTAGCTTAGTAAGTTTTTCTGTGATTCCTGAGTGGGGAATGGTATCAAAGGCCTTGGCCAGATCAAGGTAGGCTGTATGAACCACCTTGCCTTCTTCCACATCTCTGATGACTGACTCAAAGAAGTCGACCAAGTTGACCAGGCATGATCTACCCTTCACAAAACCAAACTGTGTGGGATCCAGAGTTTAGAGATTCCCTGTATCCTTGTTTATTGGGTCCATGATGATGTGTTCCATAGTTTTGCATATCAGACTCGTCAGGCTAATGGGGCAATAGTTCCCATGGTCTGTAGTCATTTCTCCTTTGTGGAGATGTATCAGTGCACGATTCAGTAGGGACAAATCCTGAGGTGAGGCTGTGATTGAAGATACATACAGCTGAGGTGCCAGTTCATTCTGTAGTTCATGTAGAACACAGCCAGGGATATTGTCAGGTCCCATAGAAGCTGTATTCTTGGCCTTGGACAGTGCTGTTTTAACCTGTGCAGCAGTAATACTGGGGGCCTGGCAATCTACTGGTATTATGATTGGTCCTTTGGGGGGAGAGGGGTAAAGTTGGCACTGAATCTGTCAGCCAGTATATTGGCAATATCTGTTGACTCGGTATAGGAGATACCGTTGTGCAGTAGCTCAGAGCAAATTTGGGTTGCTCCTGGTCACCAAATGGCAATAAATAAATAAATCTCATTTGCCACCATATCTCTCACAAATGGATCATCTCCTGTCAGGTGTTTTTTTCAGTATTTAAAGGTAATATGTTTTGATTGTTTGTTTGTTTTAGATTACTTTTAACATTCCTTCACCTCCCTCTCATTTTATGTGCAGTTTTTCAGGTGCTGTCTATCGGGCAGTTCTTTTCTTACCCTTCTGTAGTTTGGTACTCTGCTGAGTACCCTTGTTGGTACTCTTGTTTCCTTTTCTATGTTATCTTCTCTTTCCTACCCTCAAGAGGGTATTTCATAGGATCATAGGAGGTTACTAGGCTAATGGCCCTAGGGCCCTTACAAGTCTAGCCAATTTCTTTGTACCATTGTTGGTACTCTCTATCCTGCAAAAAGAAAATATATATATTATATTATATTATATTATATTATATTATATTATATTATATTATATTATATTATATTATATATATATATATTTTTTTTTAAATGATTTCTTCTTTCCTTTATCTCCTAAAATGGATGATAAATTAAATTGTCTTAAAAACTGCATTTCCTGTGGGCATAAGGTTCCCAGTTCTGATGCCCCCAAGGAATGTGTTTATTGGTTGGGTGCTGCCCATTTAGAAGGTCATTATTCTATATGTGCGGGGTTTAATTCCAGGGCTCTTATTGACAGCAGAAATAAACTAATGCTAAAGGGTCTTCTTCCCTCTACTACTTCTTCTTTGGCTACTGAGGCTTAAACCCCCTCCAAGAGGTCTGCAAAAGGGACTCCTGATTCAGATCCTAAGGATAAAAACCCTATGAAGAGGTCTGCAGACCATTCACCAGCATCAGTCCTGACCTCCGAGCCTTCTGCAAAACTTTCAAAAAGTCAGATCTGACACCCTTGGATCCTACCTTCTCAAAGCCTAGATCACCTCGGATCCAGTTTCCATGGTTCTTGCTACATCAGGTCTCTCCTCAGCTGCAATCACCTTTTCTTCAGGAGATTCTGAAGAGACACTCCAGGTCTTGATCTATCAATTTTTCCCTTAGGTCCTCCAGGAGCTTGTCTGAAGCAGAGGTGGCTAGGATGATGAGGAAGTTCCTTAGAGCTAAGATCCATTTGGGGGTAATCCCTTCTTTGTCTCCCATCGGATCCATGAATCTGGCCTCCACTGACCCTCAACCGATATCTCCTTCATTGATCTGTCCTGTGGTTTTGGAGCTCTTGGATCTGTGATACTTATGGGTGTCCACATTGGATCCGAAGACAGGCTGTTCTTGGACTTTGACCATGTCCCTGAGTCACCCAGCTCTGATGCTTTCAGATCAGGAGTAGTCTCAAAGCCAAACCATTGGCACTGGCTCCAGGGGATTGAGGTTGGCTCTGAAATTTTTGGAACCTTCCTTGTCTCTAAGTGATTTGTCACTGGGTACAAGGGGCCAACTCC
>NC_056745.1:1500188498-1500210998 GCF_019279795.1 Protopterus annectens
AGGTGTATTACCAGGTGGAATATAGATCACCAATTGTGGTGATGTCCTTTTTAGGGTGAAGTTGAAGTTGTGAGATAAGTATGTCCCAATTATTGGGGGAGGGGTAGGAGTTTGGTAATTGATGGACAGTTAAGTTGGACTTGTACAGTAAGGCAGTTCCACCCCCTTTACGAAGTGGTCTGTCTTGTCTAATGATATTGTAGCCGGTAGGGAGAACTTCTGAGTCAGCTATGTTTTTATTTAGCCAGGTTTCTGTTAAACCAACTATGTCTGGGGAGTAGTGTGCTATTGTGGCCTGGAGTTCGGGTATTTTATTTTTGATACTTCTAATATTAATATTTAGCATTAAAAGATGGTTGGTTTGCTGCTGTTGTTGATTTGCCCAGGAATGAAGATAGTTGGGGTGTTATGTTCTAATATTTGTGTTGGAGCAGTTTGTGTTGGACAGGATGGATTTGGGCCTGGGTTGGGGTGGATATCCCACTTATGGTAAGCCTGGAGTTAAAATGGTTATACAGATGTTGGAGTTTGGTGAGGAGTCTGAGAAAGTATTGCGTTTTTTTGGAGTAGGAATGAGAGCATATGTGTTTAGTTCTGAACTGGTCTGTTATGTAGTTCTTGAATAACTGTGGGCAGATATTATTATAATGTGTGGTGTCTGTATACGAGAGTGCATAGTGTAGTGTTGTGCTACTAAGTTTAGGGATATTGCTAGAGTGATAACTTGTGGTGTTATAAAGAATTATGAGAAGACAGACTAGACTTAGTTGTGTGATAGTCATGGTTTTAAAGTTTATGTTGTTTCTAGGTGGGGGTTCTGAATAGGAATTATAGGGTTGCACTATATGTGGATGGGCAAGTAGTGTGGGTGATGTAAAAAATGCCTAGTGGGAATGAAAGTGATTGGGAGTATTTTGTGTGGAGCAAGTTGGTGTGGTTTAATGTGATATGACTTGAGGAGCTGTGATTGGTGGAGGTGATGTGAGGGTGATCTGTGGGTGTGGCTGTGATTACTATAAATGTAGAGGTAGTGGGGGCGGGAGGAAATAGGGGGCAGGGCAGGGGAGTGCAGAGAGCCCGAGCATTAGCGAGGGCGAATGGAGCGGGGCAGAGCCATCCAAGACAAGAGAAAAAAGTAAGTATTACTTTACAAATCTGAACACTTTAAACACATTCCTGAGGTCTAATGGCTTACCGGCAAGCAGAATGCAATTGCTGAAGAGCACTTGTGTCCTGGTGGGAGACTAGAAATTTAAAGATGGCTCCATGCTCAGCAGGAGTCTAATATAGACTTAGTATTGGGGGAGGGAGATAGCACAAGGGGTGTAAACCAGGTGGAATGCAAAGAAACCAGAGGCAATCAGTGGAAATCAGTGAAGGCCTCAGAGAGGGTAAGTAATAATTCAAACTACCTGTAAAGTGAAGGAGAGAAGAGACAGCAAAGTTTATTAAGGTTGGGAGTGTGTCTTTACCTTGACTTGCTGATTAGTAACCGGTTTGTGCACAGATTAGAGTAGGGAGATACATTAGCAATGAAGGGGAATGTATAGAGATGCAAATAAACAGGTAGGCCTCCAAGTGATACAAACTAAGGCAGAAAGCACGGAGGGGGCTGCTTGATGGTTAATTTAGTCACAGAGATGTGAATTAAATGTATACTGTCTATTGGACAGTTAGGATTACTGCACTAGCTGGCGGGGGGGGAGGACACAAGGCTACAACAGTCAGTTTTATTAGCAAACTGAGAACTACTAAGAAATACTGCTAATGTAATAGCTTCATTCTCATAAAACATTCAAGTAGAATGCCTGGGCGGACTGACTCTGCTCTTGAGGCTCAAAATTTATATCCTTGTTTAGTTTGCAGTACTGATTCCTTCTTATACTGTATGGGTGGAGTGGTAGCCGCAGACTGCAGATTTCCTTGAGTGTGCTCGGCAAGCAGAATGTAATTGCTGAAAAGCACTTGTGTCCTGGTGGGAGACTACATATATATATATATATATATATATATATATATATATATATATATATATATATATGTGTGTGTGTGTGTGTGTGTGTGTGTGTGTGTGTCTGTGTGTGTGTGTGTGTGTGTGTATATATATGTATACATGTGTGTGTCTGTGCGTATATATATATATATATATATATATATATATATATATATAAGAGAGAGAGAGAGAGAGAGATGAAGAGGACATGCTTGCTCAGGTACACTAACTGAATACCAAATAAATATTGACACAGAGTACTGCAAATTATCAAAATTTGATGTTAGTATTTACAAAACACGTTAGCTGTTTTCAAAAATATCATCTGTTGTAAAGTAGAAAAGCATGACTTAATGCTGTTGTGTACATTCATCTTACTAGACATTTCTTGTACTATTTTGGTTATTGTGCTGTGAGTTTGTCTGTTCCCCTGACATGCTACATATATGACATCCATATACCTTTTTCGTGTCTCAAAAAAACATTTTCATCTTTTCCTTGCATAACTGTTTAGTAGTAAGCAGTAGTAGTTAAAAATATTCACAAAACCATTTTCAGTAACAAGCAAATGAGATATAAAGTGATGGTAAAAGATCATGAATGATATTTTTGTAATTAAATCTGCTTTTGGGTGTGTGCTCACTAAGGGTACACATACTATACAAACCACATGCATGGTGTATTTGTTATTTTGGTAGCAATTGCTGGTACAATCATTTTATTATTATATGTTTATGCAAGACGGCTAATAATCTAGCTTCATGTCAGGCAATCAGGCATTATATTTACCTTTCAACTGACGTTGGTAAGTCTGGAAATCCATATATCCCACAGAACTATTAAATCCAGGCTAGATCTCCAGATTGATTTAACATTGCTCCTTAAACAAAAGCACTTAGTCACAAAAGCTTTACTATTTATAGTATAATTTCAAATCAAGGATTAAATAGGCACCATAAGTTTTTATTGTCACTCTATTACAATCTTAATTATTAAAATCATAATCTTACTGAATGAATTGTGTTTGTTTTCTTTTTTCTCTTTATGGCTTTCTCAGACAGTGTCAGCACTAAATATAGCACTGCTTTCTCGTTTAATGAATGTTATTTTACTTCATCTCAACAAGGCCATTTCTATACTGAGGATAAATTCACTTCCAAGTAATAACACTTTGCATATTGTTCAAGGAATTTTTGTGCTGAAGCAGCTCTGTACATTCCCAGAACATATGTTCTCTCAATCGTCTTTTTATACCAGTATATCTCCAACTTATGCATCTTGTCTTTGGGAACAGTTTTATAGGTATATAAAAATATTTATGCAAACATTTCCATGCAACAATTAAATTTTTTCTTGATTTCCTTGTATATTTAAGGGTGAGATATATTTCCTTCCATTGATCATCTGCAATAGCCTTATTCAATTGTTGACTCATTGCTATTTTTCTATTTTATACAGTATTGTCTTTTCAAATAACATTTCCTTATATGTTCTACTTATTAATATTTTTGGACTGCTATTTCTATTCTGGACTTGATTATAAAATCTTTTTTGGTTTAATACATTTATTTTCCTGCCTCTGCATATTTTCCTTCAACTCTCACATTAAAACTGTGTATGTAGGTTGATCTAAATTCAGTAACCCAAACAACTATCTAACTTAATCCCATTTTTAACCTCAAATCCTTTTGCTGTGTGTTCCCAAAATGTCAGTTCTTTGTTATTTCTTTTCCAAATGCTCATACATATCTATATAGATCTATATATATATCTATCTATACAGGTCCCTATCAGTTGATCGAGTTTTCAGATACTTTAATTCTGCATGGTCGAGATCATATGATCAAGTTTTTTAAAACGTGAAGGTTTTGAATGGAAATCGTAGTACAGCGAGAAGTGGGAAATTTACCCTTTTCCTCACTGTAGTGCAATCTTGGAGTCGGTATATATAATTTGCAGGGGGTATGGGAGGCACAGCCCCCCACATGGGGAGGTGAAGGGATGCTTGCTTCCCTGAAAAAATGTAAAAAGGTAGATTTTTGTGTGTGTTTTTTTTTTTTTTTGATGTTCAAGTTTTCGGAAACTCAAACTTATGGTCACTTCAATATGTTTTCGAATTTCCGAAAAGTTGATCATCTGACATAGACCTATATATAAATATAAATATAATATAATATAATATAATATAATATAATATAAAATATATAGAGAGTGAGTGAGAAAGAGGGAGAAATGATGTACATTCCCAGCATGTAAACTACTTTTCTCATGCATGCATTGTTTTCCAAAGAGTCTCCCTCTAATCTGCTTGCTTCATTTGTTTGCATCTAGGAGAGATGTCTGTGCACCTATGCCATCCACCCTCTTTCCGTCAGCAGACTTGTTTCGTTGACTTTTTATTCATCCCTGCATCTGAGGCACGCATTACAAGTGCAAGCTTTATAGTGTCCACTCGTTTCCAACATATAATATAGTCGTTTCTTTGTTATTCATCACTCATTCATGTTTTCTCTTCCTTCTCCTACTGTTACAGAACCCTTATTTGGAAGCAAAATGACGGACAGTTTGCAGCCTGAAAACAAATAACACTTTCACCAGGCATCATGCAATATGATACCCTGCTCCAGCTAGATATAAACTTTACATTTTAAGTAAATATTTTACTATAATCATTATATTCTACATTTATATTAGCCAAATTACTTTTTCTCAGGCATGTATTTGTTTTCAATGGTTTTAATGTATCATTCGGAGTGCAACTCACATATAAGTTATAACAAACATTATTGACCATATAAACATCTATCCAAACAGTTTAAGTACTGTACTCACTCAATGTTCCCAATACATCGTTTTATGGTGTCTAACTTTTTTGAAACAGTTTTCCTCTCTTTTGTTTTATTTGTCCATTTTCTTTTAGAAAACAGGAAAGCCATCATAGGAAAGATCTGCACTGAACGCCTTTCTGCGTTTGCTGCCTGGTTACTCGCGGTATCGTTTGCTGCCTGGTTACTCACGGTATCCTGTTGCTTCCACTTCTTGTTTCCTTTTTCTCATTTCATCTTGTGGTAATCAGGGATCTTGGTAGACCTTTAATCCAAGGGCGTAGGTGATTGGAAACTTTGTAAGATACAATAAATTGAAGGGATGTTTTCTTTGCAGAGTGTTATGAAGAGATGCATTTATATTAGTTTATGTTTGTACACTTAGACTGTTGTGTGTCTCCAACCTTTATGATTGTTCTTTCTCTCCAAAATGTAGAAAATGTTCTCCTTTTAGCTGGTATGTCTGTATTTTAATCCATGTACATCCTGGCTGCAGTCTCGGTCTTGGGTTTGGGGTATTTACTCTGTATGCTCTTTCTGTTTTAATATCAGCAACAGATAAGACTGTATGCTGAGGTATTTCTTTGTTAAGTCCTTACAGTATTTCCCTTTGATTTGTTCTTGATGCTGTGGCAAATCTAAAGTTACCTCTGTGTGACCTGTCCTCGAGTTCTGCCAGTGTCTGTAGCATTTATTCATATTTTAGTTGCTGTTTTACATATTTTTTTATTTCTTTCATCTCATTTTCAGCAATTTGCATGCCAGTTATCTGATCTGGTTAAAAGATCTATTTCCTGTAACTCTCTGCTGTTGGTTTACATGTTCCAAAAAGGAGCCACTTATCTTGAAATGCTCCGAGGGCATTTGGCCAATCTTTCTCTCTGGGGTGACTGAAAAATGTTCTCCTTCAGTTGCCATTTCCATCTGCTTTTGCCACCTGTGTTCTATGCTTCTTTCTTCCCATGGATAGTTTTCACGGTTGTTGTCCCTTTTACTTCACCTTTTCCATTCTTTGTTGACCTTCTGAATTCCATAGACACTTGGCTACCAATTTACAATAGCTTACAGGCTTTTACTCTTTCTGTAATGGTTCTCAGCCCATAGAACTTTTTACTGCTCACATTACTACCACTAACCTAGAACTGAGCTGTCCCTGTTCTGGCGGTCCACCACCATTACTCAGTCTGTCTCTGTTGATTTCCTTGGCCTCAGTTATAGCATGCAGGACCTTATCAGTGATCCCATGTTGCATCTGAAGTAATTATCTGTTATGGCTGCTCAACGCATCGGTGCCCTGTACTACTCCCTGTAAAACCTGGCTTTAGAAGGCCTTGTCCATTTCACCTTTCTCATGGAAATGCTTACTAAGTGTGCACAAGGCATGTAGTAGCACATTCACCTTTAGTGTGTGAACTTTTCCAGATGTTGCCATTCCTTTGGTTTCATGAAAAGATGTGTGCAATTGAGGATTATATGTGGATCAGTGTGTGTTTGCATGACTGGTATCATCACGTGACATTTTCTCACTACTGTCTTCGGACAGCTTTCAGTGGCCATAGTCCTATGTGATACTATGGTGTTACCATTCTGACACTGTGCAATAGTGTAACAGAAGTTGGCATGTTAACCGTGCTTGCTGTCCAGCAGATCAGTCTGTATCCAGTGTACTGGTGACCACATAACACTTGTAGCAGATATTGTAATCTGAGAACAAATTTTGCACAGTTGTTTTGCCTGTATAACAGGACATTAACCTGGCCTGACTAGGTTTCATGTGTCTGTCAGTTTGAGATCCATCCAAGCAGGAATCCAATCTATCCTGTCCCAGTGCCCTGACAGGTTAGGCCCCCTAAGCAGGACTGTTGCTTTTCCTGTCCTGTGCCATGTTTTCTACCAGGTTGTCCCCACTACATCAGTGTGTTGCGTTACCCCATACATAACCCTGCTCAGTTACAGCTCCTGTTTGTATGCAGCTGTTTGTGTCCTGAGGTCCATTATCAGCAGTGAACTCTGTTATCCACTACATATTATTTGCCTATTTTGCAGAGTGTAATACTGGATCCCTCACCATGGTGACCACATCTTTTAGTGTGCTAAAACAGGCCTTGTAATGCAGTAATTATGATAATGAGGTGACTTATTGTGGTTGTCTGTGAATAATTAGTACACCATAATACATTATATATGAAACACAGTTGGCACCACATGACTTGTGTCTGACTATTCCTGGGTTTGGAGGTCATGAGCTGTATGTTCCATGCATGGCCACTGGAAAACAAATCTTGTTGCTTAGCCATGCTATTAATACTTTACATCATGTTGCCCAGCAATATGCTTCATGTGGTGTCCAATACAAGTGGCCATGGACACCAGGCTATCACTTTTCTCCTCGTTTATGGCTGCAGCATGGACATGACCTCTTCAGTCATTGAAATGAACAAGACGTGTGCACGGAGCAGCAAGAAATGCAAGACCTTCCTCCACCTGCTACACAGAGACCATAGCATGTGCATGTGTGAGGAGAATGCATAAGCATGCAGGGCATTGAGTGATGGGAGTAACATCACCCATACTAGTTAATAGTGCAGACACAAGTATACTGATCTGTGGATGCATCACCCACACTAGCTAATGGTGCCGACACAAGTATACTGACCTGTGGAGGCATCACCCACATGAGCTAATACTGCAGACACAAGTAAGCTGACCTGTGGAAGCATCACCCACACTAGCTAATAGTGCAGACACAAGTATACTGACCCATGGAGGCATCACACAAGTATACTGACCTGTGGAGGCATTACCCACACTAGTTAATAGTGCAGACACAAGTATACTGACCCATGGAGGCATCACCCGCACTAGATAATAGTGCACACACAATTATACTGACCTGTGGAGGCATTACCTGCACTAGTTAATAGTGCAGACACAAGTATACTGAACTGTGGAGACATCACTGAGACCTTCGATCAGTGAGAGGGAGAGTTAAGGAGACAGAGCCACTTTATTATTCTAAGCATGGTGCACTTGGTTTGGCTCTGGACATGAGGCTTTTTGCCTGTAGTATTATTGTAAGCATGCTGCACTTGGTCTGGCACTGGACATGAAGCTTTTTACATGTAGTATTGTAAGCATGCTGCACTTGGTCTGGCAATGTACATGACACTTTTTGCCTGTAGTATTATTGTAAGCATGCCACACTTGGTTTGGAACTGGACATGAGGCTTTTTGCCTGTAATGTTATTGTAAGCATGCTGCACTTGGTCTGGCACTGGACATGAGGCTTTTTGCCTGTAGTATTATTGTAAGCACGCTGCACTTGGTCTGGCACTGTACATGAGGCTTTTTGCCTGTAGTATTATTGTAAGCATGCTACACTTGGTTTGGAACTGGACATGAGGCTTTTTGCATGTAATGTTATTGTAAGCATGCTGCACTTGGTATGGCACTGTACATGAGGCTTTTTGCCTGTAGTATTATTGTAAGCACGCTGCACTTGGCCTCGCACTGGACATGAGGCTTTTTGCCTGTAGTATTATTGTAAGCATGCTGTACTTGGTTTGGCACTGGACATGAGGCTTTTGCCTGTAGTATTATTGTAAGCATGCTGCACTTGGTCTGGCACTTGACATGAGGCTTTTTGCCTGTAGTATTATTGTAAGCATGCTGCACTTGGTCTGGCACTTGACATGAGGCTTTTTGCCTGTAGTATTATTGTAAGCATGCTGCACTTGGTCTGGCACTGTACATGAGGCTTTTTGCCTCTAGCATTATTGTAAGCATGTTGCACTTGGTTTGGCACTATGCATGAGGCTTTTTGCCTGTAGTATTATTGTAAGCATGCTGCACTTGGTCTGGCACTGGACATGAGGCTTTTTGCCTGTAGTATTATTGTAAGCATGCTGCACTTGGCCTCGCACTGGACATGAGGCTTTTTGCCTGTAGTATTATTGTAAGCATGCTGCACTTGGTTTGGCACTGGACATGAGGCTTTTTGCCTGTAGTATTATTATAAGCATGCTGCACTTGTTTTGGCACTGGACATGAGGCTTTTGCTTGTAGTATTATTATAAGCATGCTAGACTTGTTTTGGCACTGGACATGAGGCTTTTGCTTGTAGTATTATTATAAGCATGCTGTACTTGTTTTGGCACTGGACATGAGGCTTTTTGCCTGTAGTATTATTGTAAGCATGCTGCATGTGGTTTGGCACTGGACATGAGGCTTTTTGCCTGTAATATTATTGTAAGCATGCTGTACTTGTTTTGGCACTGGACATGAGGCTTTTGCTTGTAGTATTATTATAAGCATGCTGCACTTGTTTTGGCACTGGACATGAGGCTTTTGCTTGTGGTATTATTATAAGCATGCTACACTTGTTTTGGCACTGGACATGAGGCTTTTGCTTGTAGTATTATTGTAAGCATGCTGCACGTGGTTTGGCACTGGACATGAGGCTTTTTGCCTGTAGTATTATTGTAAGCATGCTATACTTGTTTTGGCACTGGACATGAGGCTTTTGCTTATAGTATTATTATAAGCATGCTGCACTTGGTTTGGCACTGGACATGAGGCTTTTTGCCTGTAGTATTATTATAAGCATGCTGCACTTGTTTTGGCACTGGACATGAGGCTTTTGCTTGTAGTATTATTGTAAGCATGCTGTACTTGTTTTGGCACTGGACATGAGGCTTTTGCTTGTAGTATTATTGTAAGCATGCTGCACTTGTTTTGGCACTGGACATGAGGCTTTTGCTTGTAGTATTATTATAAACATGCTGCACTTGTTTTGGCACTGGACATGAGGCTTTTTGCCTGTAGTATTATTATAAGCATGCTGCACTTGGTCTGGCACTGGACATGAGGCTTTTTGCCTGTAGTATTATTGTAAGCATGCTGCACTTGTTTTGGCACTGGACATGAGGCTTTTGCTTGTAGTATTATTGTAAGCATGCTGCACTTGTTTTGGCACTTGACATTGGGCTTTTTGCTTGTAGTATTATTATAAACATGCTGCACTTGGCCTCGCACTGGACATGAGGCTTTTTGTCTGTAGTATTATTGTAAGCATGCTGCACTTGTTTTGGCACTGGACATGAGGCTTTTGCTTGTAGTATTATTGTAAGCATGCTGCACTTGTTTTGGCACTGGACATGAGGCTTTTGCTTGTAGTATTATTGTAAGCATGCTGCACTTGGCCTCGCACTGGACATGAGGCTTTTGCTTGTAGTATTATTATAAACATGCTGCACTTGTTTTGGCACTGGACATGAGGCTTTTTGCTTGTAGTATTATTATAAGCATGCTGCACTTGGTATGGCACTGTACATGAGGCTTTTTGCCTGTAGTATTATTGTAAGCATGCTGTACTTGTTTTGGCACTGGACATGAGGCTTTTGCTTGTAGTATTATTATAAGCATGCTGCACTTGGTTTGGCACTCGACATGAGGCTTTTTGTCTGTAGTATTATTGTAAGCATGCTGTACTTGGTTTGGCACTGGACATGAGGCTTTTGCCTGTAGTATTATTGTAAGCATGCTGCACTTGGTCTGGCACTTGACATGAGGCTTTTTGCCTGTAGTATTATTGTAAGCATGCTGCACTTGGTCTGGCACTGTACATGAGGCTTTTTGCCTCTAGCATTATTGTAAGCATGTTGCACTTGGTTTGGCACTATACATGAGGCTTTTTGCCTGTAATGTTATTGTAATCATGCTGCACTTGGCCTCGCACTGGACATGAGGCTTTTTTCCTGTAGTATTATTGTAAGCATGCTGCACTTGGTCTGGCACTGGACATGAGGCTTTTTGCCTGTAGTATTATTGTAAGCATGCTGCATTTGGTCTGGCACTGGACATGAGGCTTTTTGCCTGTAGTATTATTGTAAGCATGCTGCACTTGGTCTGGCACTGGACATGAGGCTTTTTGCCTGTAGTATTATTGTAAGCATGCTGCACTTGGCCTCGCACTGGACATGAGGCTTTTTGCCTGTAGTATTATTGTAAGCATGCTGCACTTGGTTTGGCACTGGACATGAGGCTTTTTGCCTGTAGTATTATTATAAGCATGCTGCACTTGTTTCGGCACTGGACATGAGGCTTTTGCTTGTAGTATTATTATAAGCATGCTAGACTTGTTTTGGCACTGGACATGAGGCTTTTGCTTGTAGTATTATTATAAGCATGCTGTACTTGTTTTGACACTGGACATGAGGCTTTTTGCCTGTAGTATTATTGTAAGCATGCTGCACGTGGTTTGGCACTGGACATGAGGCTTTTTGCCTGTAGTATTATTGTAAGCATGCTGTACTTGTTTTGGCACTGGACATGAGGCTTTTGCTTGTAGTATTATTATAAGCATGCTGCACTTGTTTTGGCACTTGACATGAGGCTTTTGCGTGTAGTATTATTATAAGCATGCTGCACTTGTTTTGGCACTGGACATGAGGCTTTTGCTTGTAGTATTATTGTAAGCATGCTGCACGTGGTTTGGCACTGGACATGAGGCTTTTTGCCTGTAGTATTATTGTAAGCATGCTGTACTTGTTTTGGCACTGGACATGAGGCTTTTGCTTGTAGTATTATTATAAGCATGCTGCACTTGGTTTGGCACTGGACATGAGGCTTTTTGCCTGTAGTATTATTATAAGCATGCTGCACTTGTTTTGGCACTGGACATGAGGCTTTTTGCCTCTAGTATTATTGTAAGCATGCTGTACTTGGTTTGGCACTGGACATGAGGCTTTTTGCCTGTAGTATTATTGTAAGCATGCTGTATTTGTTTTGGCACTGGACATGAGGCTTTTTGCCTGTAGTATTATTATAAGCATGCTAGACTTGTTTTGGCACTGGACATGAGGCTTTTTCTTGTAGTATTATTATAAGCATGCTGCACTTGTTTTGGCACTTGACATGAGGCTTTTGCTTGTAGTATTATTATAAGCATGCTGCACTTGTTTTGGCACTGGACATGAGGCTTTTGCTTGTAGTATTATTGTAAGCATGCTGTACTTGTTTTGGCACTGGACATGAGGCTTTTGCTTGTAGTATTATTGTAAGCATGCTGCACTTGTTTTGGCACTGGACATGAGGCTTTTTGCCTGTAGTATTATTATAAGCATGCTGCACTTGGCCTCGCACTGGACATGAGGCTTTTTGCCTGTAGTATTATTGTAAGCATGCTGCACTTGGTCTGGCACTTGACATGAGGCTTTTTGCCTGTAGTATTATTGTAAGCATGCTGCACTTGGTCTGGCACTGGACATGAGGCTTTTTGCCTGTAGTATTATTGTAAGCATGCTGCACTTGGTCTGGCACTGGACATGAGGCTTTTTGCCTGTAGTATTATTATAAGCATGCTGCACTTGGCCTCGCACTGGACATGAGGCTTTTTGCCTGTAGTATTATTGTAAGCATGCTGCACTTGTTTTGGCACTGGACATAAGGCTTTTGCTTGTAGTATTATTGTAAGCATGCTGCACTTGTTTTGGCACTGGACATGAGGCTTTTGCTTGTAGTATTATTATAAGCATGCTGTACTTGGTTTGGCACTTGACATGAGGCTTTTGCTTGTAGTATTATTGTAAGCATGCTGCACTTGTTTTGGCACTTGACATGAGGCTTTTGCTTGTAGTATTATTGTAAGCATGCTGCACTTGTTTTGGCACTTGACATGAGGCTTTTGCTTGTAGTATTATTATAAACATGCTGCACTTGTTTTGGCACTGGACATGAGGCTTTTTGCCTGTAGTATTATTATAAGCATGCTGCACTTGGCCTCGCACTGGACATGAGGCTTTTTTCCTGTAGTATTATTGTAAGCATGCTGCACTTGGTCTGGCACTGGACATGAGGCTTTTTGCCTGTAGTATTATTGTAAGCATGCTGTACTTGTTTTGGCACTGGACATGAGGCTTTTGCTTGTAGTATTATTATAAGCATGCTGCACTTGGTTTGGCACTGGACATGAGGCTTTTTGCCTGTAGTATTATTATAAGCATGCTGCACTTGTTTTGGCACTGTACATGAGGCTTTTTGCCTGTAGTATTATTGTAAGCATGCTGTATTTGTTTTGGCACTGGACATGAGGCTTTTTGCCTGTAGTATTATTATAAGCATGCTAGACTTGTTTTGGCACTGGACATGAGGCTTTTTCTTGTAGTATTATTATAAGCATGCTGCACTTGTTTTGGCACTTGACATGAGGCTTTTGCTTGTAGTATTATTATAAGCATGCTGCACTTGTTTTGGCACTGGACATGAGGCTTTTGCTTGTAGTATTATTGTAAGCATGCTGTACTTGTTTTGGCACTGGACATGAGGCTTTTGCTTGTAGTATTATTGTAAGCATGCTGCACTTGTTTTGGCACTGGACATGAGGCTTTTGCCTGTAGTATTATTGTAAGCATGCTGTACTTGGTTTGGCACTTGACATGAGGCTTTTGCTTGTAGTATTATTATAAGCATGCTGCACTTGTTTTGGCACTTGACATGAGGCTTTTGCTTGTAGTATTATTATAAGCATGCTGCACTTGTTTTGGCACTGGACATGAGGCTTTTGCTTGTAGTATTATTGTAAGCATGCTGCACTTGTTTTGGCACTGGACATGAGGCTTTTGCTTGTAGTATTATTATAAACATGCTGCACTTGTTTTGGCACTGGACATGAGGCTTTTTGCCTCTAGTATTATTATAAGCATGCTGCACTTGGCCTCGCACTGGACATGAGGCTTTTTGCCTGTAGTATTATTGTAAGCATGCTGCACTTGTTTTGGCACTGGACATGAGGCTTTTGCCTGTAGTATTATTGTAAGCATGCTGCACTTGTTTTGGCACTGGACATGAGGCTTTTGCTTGTAGTATTATTGTAAGCATGCTGCACTTGTTTTGGCACTGGACATGAGGCTTTTGCTTGTAGTATTATTGTAAGCATGCTGCACTTGTTTTGGCACTTGACATGAGGCTTTTTGCCTGTAGTATTATTATAAGCATGCTGCACTTGGTTTGGCACTGGACATGAGGCTTTTTGCCTGTAGTATTATTGTAAGCATGCTGTACTTGGTTTGGCACTGGACATGAGGCTTTTGCTTGTAGTATAATTATAAGCATGCTGCACTTGGTTTGGCACTGTACATGAGGCTTTTGCTTGTAGTATAATTATAAGCATGCTGCACTTGTTTTGGCACTTGACATGAGGCTTTTGCTTGTAGTATTATTATAAGCATGCTGCACTTGTTTTGGCACTGGACATGAGGCTTTTTGCCTGTAGTATTATTATAAGCATGCTGCACTTGTTTTGGCACTGGACATGAGGCTTTTTGCCTCTAGTATTATTGTAAGCATGCTGTACTTGGTTTGGCACTGGACATGAGGCTTTTTGCCTGTAGTATTATTGTAAGCATGCTGCACTTGGTCTGGCACTTGACATGAGGCTTTTTGCCTGTAGTATTATTGTAAGCATGCTGCACTTGGTCTGGCACTGTACATGAGGCTTTTTGCCTCTAGCATTATTGTAAGCATGTTGCACTTGGTTTGGCACTATACATGAGGCTTTTTGCCTGTAATGTTATTGTAATCATGCTGCACTTGGCCTCGCACTGGACATGAGGCTTTTTTCCTGTAGTATTATTGTAAGCATGCTGCACTTGGTCTGGCACTGGACATGAGGCTTTTTGCCTGTAGTATTATTGTAAGCATGCTGTACTTGTTTTGGCACTGGACATGAGGCTTTTGCTTGTAGTATTATTATAAGCATGCTGCACTTGGTTTGGCACTGGACATGAGGCTTTTTGCCTGTAGTATTATTATAAGCATGCTGCACTTGTTTTGGCACTGTACATGAGGCTTTTTGCCTGTAGTATTATTGTAAGCATGCTGTATTTGTTTTGGCACTGGACATGAGGCTTTTTGCCTGTAGTATTATTATAAGCATGCTAGACTTGTTTTGGCACTGGACATGAGGCTTTTTCTTGTAGTATTATTATAAGCATGCTGCACTTGTTTTGGCACTTGACATGAGGCTTTTGCTTGTAGTATTATTATAAGCATGCTGCACTTGTTTTGGCACTGGACATGAGGCTTTTGCTTGTAGTATTATTGTAAGCATGCTGTACTTGTTTTGGCACTGGACATGAGGCTTTTGCTTGTAGTATTATTGTAAGCATGCTGCACTTGTTTTGGCACTGGACATGAGGCTTTTGCTTGTAGTATTATTGTAAGCATGCTGCACTTGTTTTGACACTTGACATGAGGCTTTTTGTCTGTAGCTGTAAGTGTTTTCTGCTGTCAGGGATGTGCTGTACTGAGTGCTGTTTATTATATATTTGGTCCTGCTGAGGAGATACAGGTAAACAAGATTACCTGTCTAAGGAGTGGTGGTGGGCTCATCAGGCAGTGGGATAAGTGCAGTGTCCTGACACCTGTACTGTGCTATTTTAATGAAATGTAAAACACATGTGCTAATCTGGTGTATTTGTTTCTGTTTTTAATTTTTAATTTATTTGTTTCCTTTTCCTTTCTATGGGATAATCAGTGGTGTAGGATGCGGTGTGTTGATGGTTATCACTCATCGCCAGTTATGGCACCTACTTCTGGGTTCCAAAGCCTGCTGTGTGATTAAGGCCTCCTGGTGGAAGGTGACCTAGATGTCTTGTTGATGGCTTCTCTGGCCATTTCTCTGTAGTGAGGCGAATGCTCCTTTTCTGTCAGTTGGCCAGTGGGGGGGGGGTCTTCTCAATCACCCAGTGGGAATTGTGATTGCTGGAAAGGACCAAGGTGGACCAGGAGCTAGATGCCTGCACTGGCACCCTGGAGGATCTCCTTGTGACTGTTTGAGTCCATTGGGCCAACGGAGACAACACCCTTCAATGATATCATCCATGGAGGTGACTGACATCTAGGTAGGTTAACCTCTGGGCTGTAAGGCAAATCCTCCTTGTCCCTACATATCCCCCATCATTTTGTTCTCCGTCGCTATGTTTCTTCCTTGTCCCCTGTTTTTGTAGTCCAGTCTTCCCTATCACCAGTTGTCTACCCTTTGTATGCCTGTGTATGTCCACTGCTGCCACCCTTATATGCCATTATCTTCCATGTCAGTCTTAGTTTGCAGACTACATTTGTATTTCTACCTCTGCTTCCTTTCTAATCCCCTCCTTCCCCCCAGCACTTCCCCTACACCAGTTTTCCCTTCCTGTTCTCCTTTCGTATGTTCTTCTGCTGCTGTTCCTCATTTTCTGCCTGTTCTAAATCCTTATTGCCCCCCATTTATATGAAGAACTGGCTTGACACTTTAAAAAATTTTGCTCCGGTGCCCTTGTATGGGCTGCCATCAGCATTGCTACATAGACAGTGGTTGGAAGTGAAGTATGTCTCTCATATCCCAGTGGATTTAAAAGCCGCTAGATACTTAACTCTGGCACATTTGTTTTCAGTGAGTTTCAATGCAAAATGTATTACAGGTTTCAAAGCTGTCAGTCAATTTTGCCGCTGTCATGTGGTGGAAACTGTGTATATTGCAACATAAGACTAGAGCATAACATCTCTAAAAGGTATAAAACATAGAGGGTTATGATTTAGTCTCTGATCATAACCATATTATTATGTGTTTGAGACGTGGATGCCAAGAAATTCACCTCAGGAATTAAGCTCCAAAGGTGAATCTTGGCATCCACGTCAATAACACATGATTGGTTAGGATCAGAGAGACCTGATCATAACTCTTTGTAGTGCATGGAGTTCTATTTACTTTGTGTACTACCAGTTACACAGAGACAAAAAAGCAAGGTGTTTTACCAGCTTTTAAAGTCAGTAAAGCAAGTAAATATTAGAGCAAAAAACCCACCATGGACAGTTTTTAAATTCTTTTCTTAATTAGCTTAATTACTTACAGACTATTATCTATAAACTTCTACGGAGAGAAGAAAAATATGAATCAATTACCTCAGGGACAGTTAAGTGAAGTAACATCCCTTCTGTGAGACTGGCTGTAACAGGGCTTAGGGGGTGTGTAACAAATGTTACATACCTCTGGAAGCATTGTTACGGATAGGTCTTGTGCTACAGAAACATGTAAGAGTTTTACCTTTTTCGATTTTGGAGTGTAGTCATGGTGTTCCATATACTACAAATTTTGTTATACATTTTTCTGATGTTAGAAAAGTGAATAAAAACATTGTAATGCATGCAGAGTGGTGATTACGCACCGATATTCGGAAAAAAGTCAAATCAGTTATGTGTCAAAGTGGTGCGCAACCCGGCCTTAACAATTCTTAAGCACCTCCTGCTGATGTAGTTAAGGCTGCGTCTAGTTCTCAAGTAAAATCTGTCTGGTACTGACTAGCAAATGACGGTGGCAGAACAAAGCATCTGTTTTCGCTTGCTGTCTGTATTGGTATTGTGTTAACAAATGACGGTGGCAGAACAAACGTTTGTTTTTGCTTGCTGTCTGTATTGGTATTGTGTTAACAAATGACGGTGGCAGAACAAACTTTTGTTTTCGCTTGCTGTCTGGATTGGTATTGTGTTAACAAATGACGGTGGCAGAACAAACATCTGTTTTCGCTTGCTGTCTGTATTGGTATTGTGTTAACAAATGACGGTGGCAGAACAAACATCTGTTTTCGCTTGCTGTCTGTATTGGTATTGTGTTAACAAATGACGGTGGCAGAACAAACGTTTGTTTTTGCTTGCTGTCTGTATCGGTATTGTGTCCATAACTTCCTTAAAAAGCTTATAATGACAAGATGTGTTAGCAGCCATTTTCTGAAGGAAAGACACTCTGAAACTCAAATGTATGTCATTTATTAGTGACTTTGGTTCTCACTGGTTTGTCTGAAAACCACAGATGTTAAGAGGAACAGCCCAAAAAATATGAAACAATAATCTGGATGTTCTGTGAAAATCTAGACAGTTGAGAGGTACGGAGGTAAGTGTAAATATAATGGACTGTTACACTACCTGTCTGACAGCATTCACTAAGTGTTTTATGGTGGGAAAACACTTAGGGATTTTTCCCTGTAACTAGTAGAACATGGAACAGATAAAGCTCCATGCATTACAAAGAATTATGATCGTGTCACTGATCATAACCATTAATTATGTGTTCTCAACAATGATGTCAAGATTCACCTCTCGAGCTTCACTCTTGAGGTGAATTTCTTGGCATCCAAGGCATGAATACATAAGCAGGATAAGACTGGTGACTTGATCATAATCCTGTATTTAGCACATGGACTACCATGATTAATCTCTGAATTTGGGAAAAGACAACATTTTAAACACCTTTCTGATGTGCATAATGTTTTATTAAGCACATTTCAGAGTTGTCAAGCCCTAGTTTTGGGCTAGAATGCAGCATCATGCAATGCATTTTCACAGCTTTAAAAGCTTTTTTACACTTTGCTTTCACAAAAGAAAAAAATGTGTGGCAGGGTGAAATTTCTAACAGGTTTTCATGCCATTCATTTTCATCAGCTGGACATCGTGTCTACCCACTGTCTTTGTGGCTGCATATGACAGTTTTATGGGTTTCAAAGCTATAAAATAATATAGCAATAACCCACGTCTGGGTGTGGGTAATGCTGGATTTACCCATGGTTGGCGTGGTTTGGTCATGAGGGTGAAGCCCGAGTGGCCAAACAAAGCCAACCGTGGGTAAATCCAGCATTACCCACACCCAGAAGTGGGTTATTACTATTATACAATGACATTATTTAAAAAAAAAATAATTACTTTTCTTACATAATGGCATTGTATAATGCCTCCTTGCTGCCCTTCCGCAGCTGTCTGGTATTCTGCGGCAGTTCTGATGTACTGCGCATGTGTATGCCTATGCAGTACATCAGAGCTGTGGGCAAAAGCAACGGAGAAAACAAGATCTCCATTGCTTTTTACTGTTTCGCTATGTTAAATGGGTTCTAGCAACTTTCTAAGTTTATAAGAACAATATTTAAAATTTGTCCCCATTTTGAGGTCTTTGTTTTCCCATTATTTTTGACTTTGTCCACATTTCTTGTGCTAAAAGGTTGAGAGGTATGCTGCATGCACTTGGATTAGATCTAAAAAGCACTAGCAACTAGCACATACAATGATACTGAAATAACACAGCATCCCATCTCTGGTTCTTTCAGGGAGAAACATGTAAAAAGTAATAAAACAAAAGCTTTCACAAAAAAAAGTGGTCTGCTGGTATACCTATCAGTAACAACTTCCAACCACATTTAAAGCTTACTCACCTGGACAAGTAAGAGTCATAGCTGGAAGATGACCTGCCAGGTTCTTCTCTGAAGTGAGCAGAAGGGAGAAAGGGGCAGCAGCTGTGCATCCTCCAGGACTATTTTTGTATCATCGCTTGCAGCACCAGTCAGCAGCACATTTTTGGCCAGTCAAGACTTTTATTATTTTAACCATATTGCAGTCCTGCAAAAACTAGTGCCAGTGTGCAATTGAATGAATTGTGGTGCTTGTCATTGGGTCCCTTTGCTTCAGAAGACATTAGTTGATTGGTTCGTATACCATGATGCCGAATGGCTATAATTGTGGTATACAAACCAATCAAAACTTGTGTAGCAGAGACACCACTGTTCAATGCAGAACAGCAGAACACTGGGCAAGTTCAATGTTAAATGCGGAGCATCAAGCATGATCCAGAGTACTTGGCTGCTCTGCTTGCATTCTATCAAGTGTCTAAGTTTATAAGAGCAATATTTAAAATTTATCCCCATTTTTGGGGCTTTGTCCCACTATTATTTTTGGCTTTGTCCAGATGTTTTGTGCCCATAGGTTAAGAGCTATGGGTTCTGTCCAGATGTATTGTGTGGAGGTTGAGAGGTACACAAACATCTTAATTCGTGCTGCTGCTGCCAGGGATTGCTATCACCCTTCACTATCTCTCTCTCTCTCCCTGTCTCTCTCATGCATTCACACACACAGTCTGTTCTGCTTTCATGCATGCATTCACTTACACATGCAGACAGAAACACACACACACACACACACACACACACACACACACACACACACACACACACACACACACACACGTTTATTTTTATTTTACACTCGCTAACAAGCAAAATTGTTGCATAGTGAGCATAAAATAACAGCTTGCTCGATCTCGCTATTCACTCTGTCATACACACATACACAGTCTCTTCTGCTTTCACACACACACACATACATTCTGCTTTCATGCACCATTCACTCACACATGTAGTCAGAAACATAAATGTACTCACACACATACATAGACACATTCATTTTTTTGTTTCACTCCCTCCTGTGTGGTCTGGTAACAAATGATCCATGGCCTAGTGGTTGGGGACCACTGGTCTCAGGGGAAGACCTTCCCAGTTTGATATTTCACTGCCCAGTAGAATGCATAGATTACATTAGAAAGGGAGGGGGCTTCTAAAGCTACATTTAGAGTATGGCTGGGCATTTCAAAAGCCAACAAGTTTAAAATGCACAACAAGAAACAGGTAGGTGAAAAAACTTCCGGATTACAGATTTCTAAAAACAGGAAATCAAAGCAGTAATTAAATTTCAAAAACAGAACAGACACTGCAGAAGGCAGATCTAAATGGTTAAAAACTATGTGCAGACACAAGGAAAGAAAATAGACTTACATCCCTTTGTTTTTGCTTATTTTCTGTTTTGTAAAACTCCAGCTGGGAGCCAAATAATTGTTTGTTTGCAAATGTACCCCGAGCCTTAGTTGTCTGGATTTGTTACTTATAACAATGGGTAGCATGCACTAGATGATTAAATGATCAGTAATTAAATGGTCATCTAATCATACCAGTCCACTGTTTTCACAGCTGTATCTACTGTAGCCATCTGCACCCAATGGAATAGTCATGAGTATGACATTTTAATACTGATGTTGGCCGTGCATGCTTACATTTATTGTTTTTATTTTAATACTGATGTTGGCTGTGCATGCTTACATTTATTGTTTTTATTTTAATATTGATGTTGGCCGTGCATGCTTACATTTATTGTTTTTATTTTAATACTGATGTTGGCCGTGCATGCTTACATTTATTGTTTTTATTTTAATACTGATGTTGGCCGTGCATGCTTACATTTATTGTTTTTATTTTAATACTGATGTTGGCCGTGCATGCTTACATTTATTGTTTTTATTTTAATACTGATGTTGGCCGTGCATGCTTACATTTATTGTTTTTATTTTAATATTGATGTTGGCCGTGCATGCTTACATTTATTGTTTTTATTTTAATATTGATGTTGGCCGTGCATGCTTACATTTATTGTTTTTATTTTAATACTGATGTTGGCCATGCATGCTTACATTTATTGTTTTTATTCTAATATTGATGTTGGCCGTGCATGCTTACATTTATTGTTTTTATTTTAATATTGATGTTGGCCATGCATGCTTACATTTATTGTTTTTATTTTAATATTGATGTTGGCCGTGCATGCTTACATTTATTGTTTTTATTTTAATATTGATGTTGGCCGTGCATGCTTACATTTATTGTCTTTATTTTAATACTGATGTTGGCCGTGCATGCTTACATTTATTGTTTTTATTTTAATATTGATGTTGGCCGTGCATGCTTACATTTATTGTTTTTATTTTAATACTGATTTTGGCCGTGCATGCTTACATTTATTGTTTTTATTTTAATATTGATGTTGGCCGTGCATGCTTACATTTATTGTTTTTGTAGTGTTATCCAGCAGCTGTATTTCCATTCATTTTATTGATATTATCTGCACTGTATGACCAACATATAGAAGTGGGGACAGTGCTGTCTTTGTCTCAAGTTTCATTTGTGGAAACTATGCACAGACTGTCTCCTCTTTGGGAGGAGGTACATGGCTGTAATCATTTTACTGCCTTTAAAGCATGCTATTTATAGTATCCCTGCTGTCTGCTGGTCCCCCTGATCTACATTGCATTTTTTATTTATTTTTAAGTATCATTAAGGCGCACTATATACTATTTTCCTGGTGTCTACTATTCCCCACTCACCCCTAAGCTCCATGAAGGCATAAGGATCTAATGGTATCCCTGGTGTCTGGTGTTCTCCCCAAACCATGTTACGTGTGAATACCATTAAGGTACATTATTAAAGCATTCTCCATAGTGACTTGTGCCCCCCCCAACAATGTTGCAGAATTTTCTTATTAGTCTAGGAAAGTGTACAGGTATGACAGCTCTCACCTCCACCACCACACACACAAATTCACACATTCACTCAGACACACACACAAATACATATAGACCCATGGATGAACATGCACAAAGACATGCGCACACACACACACACACACACACACACACACACACACACACACACACACACACACACACACACACACACACACACCCTAACCTACCTCCTAATTAATCCCCCTACTATGACCTCCAAGGTAGACACACACACTCACACATACACTTACACATGCAGCCCTTGACATACACTCCCCCCACAGCACTACTTGTCTGCTAAACTCTAGGTTACTTATCTCTGCCACAATGGCTGAACACGATCTTCTGGTTGTGTTTATTAACATGAATGGCCAGGAGGGGCAGTGCTAATTTATACAGACGGAATCACTGGGATGCATCAATAGCTTAACACCGGGAGTTTCTGAGGGACCAAGTGGGTAATTAGCATATGCCTGTCTCCCAGAATGCCTCATTAG